>NW_027675387.1:392500-407500 GCF_965601325.2 Salmo salar
AAATTAGTCAAAAGTTTAGTGTTTGGTCCCATATTCTTTGACTGCAATGACTACATCAAGCCTGTGACTGCCATGATTGAGAAAGATCATGAATAATAATGAGTGAGAGAGTTACAGAGGCTACAACAAAACATGCTAACCTCTCACCATTACCAATAACAGAGGCTACAACAAAACATGCTAACCTCTCACCATTACCAATAACAGAGGCTACAACAAAACATGCTAACCTCTCACCATTACCAATAACAGAGACTACAACAAAACATGCTAACCTCTCACCATTACCAATAACAGAGACTACAACAAAACATGCTAACCTCTCACCATTACCAATAACAGAGGCTACAACAAAACATGCTAACCTCTCACCATTACCAATAACAGAGGCTACAACAAAACATGCTAACCTCTCACCATTACCAATAACAGAGGCTACAACAAAACATGCTCACCTCTCACCATTACCAATAACAGAGGCTACAACAAAACATGCTAACCTCTCACCATTACCAATAACAGAGGCTACAACAAAACATGCTAACCTCTCACCATTACCAATAACAGAGGCTACAACAAAACATGCTAACCTCTCACCATTACCAATAACAGAGGCTACAACAAAACATGCTAACCTCTCATCATTACCAATAACAGAGGCTACAACAAAACATGCTAACCTCTCACCATTACCAATAACAGAGACTACAACAAAACATGCTAACCTCTCACCATTACCAATAACAGAGACTACAACAAAACATGCTAACCTCTCACCATTACCAATAACAGAGGCTACAACAAAACATGCTAACCTCTCACCATTACCAATAACAGAGGCTACAACAAAACATGCTAACCTCTCACCATTACCAATAACAGAGGCTACAACAAAACATGCTCACCTCTCACCATTACCAATAACAGAGGCTACAACAAAACATGCTAACCTCTCACCATTACCAATAACAGAGGCTACAACAAAACATGCTAACCTCTCACCATTACCAATAACAGAGGCTACAACAAAACATGCTAACCTCTCACCATTACCAATAACAGAGGATACAACAAAACATGCTAACCTCTCACCATTACCAATAACAGAGGATACAACAAAACATGCTAACCTCTCACCATTATCAATAACAGATGCTACAACAGAACATGCTAACCTCTCACCATTACCAATAACAGAGGCTACAACAAAACATGCTAACCTCTCACCATTACCAATAACAGAGGCTACAACAAAACATGCTAACCTCTCACCATTACCAATAACAGAGGCTACAACAAAACATGCTAACCTCTCACCATTACCAATAACAGAGGCTACAACAAAACATGCTAACCTCTCACCATTACCAATAACAGAGACTACAACAAAACATGCTAACCTCTCACCATTACCAATAACAGAGGCTACAACAAAACATGCTAACCTCTCACCATTACCAATAACAGAGACTACAACAAAACATGCTAACCTCTCACCATTACCAATAACAGAGACTACAACAAAACATGCTAACCTCTCATCATTACCAATTTATTTATTTATTTCACCTTTATTTAACCAGGTAGGCAAGTTGAGAACAAGTTCTCATTTACAATTACGACCTGGCCAAGATAAAGCAAAGCAGTTCGACACATATAACAACACAGAGTAACACATGGAGTTAAACAAATGTAACCCTCTCACCAGGCTTGAATATGACTCTCACAACATTAACATATGTAGAGTATCTCAGCAGCATGGGATGATAGGTGAGAAGGACATCTCCAATAAGAATTCCTATTGTAAACTATCTAGGGTTATGACAATAGGGTATTAACTTCAGATGAAATGATTATAGGTTTCTGTTATTTAATCAGGATAAACCATCCCATGCATTAAATTAAAACAATTAATGACTCCACCAAGGCAACATACATAATGTTCCATATGTGTATTAAAACATTTTCAAACACAAATACATGTTCAGACACAACATCAAAAAAAAAAAAAAAATTATAATAAACCCCAATGAGTCGTGCACAACCCGTGTCCAAATTAAGCACCTCACATTGTGGTTACTCACGACTTGGTAGATATTCCCTCAGCGAAGTATGGCAGTTCCATGCAAGTTTCCTCACAAAGTCCAAGGCAGCACAGCTACCCATGCAGACAGTACTCCTTAGTAACCGATATCCCCATGGCAACACAGCGACCCATGCAGACAGTACTCCTTAGTAACCGATATCCCCATGGCAACACGAACTCGTTAAACTTCCCAAGCAATTATCTCCCGGTGTCACACGATGCTAGGCTAACCTCTAGCTGGCTAATACCTCCACGACGAGTCGGTAGATTCAGTCTTTACAAAAGTTTTAACGAAATTATAACAACTCTTTTATTAAATAAAACATGTATTTCCCTTCATGTCTTAGTAGCTATGGGTTTTGTTGTAGTTCTGTCGTCTTCTTTTATAATTTTTCTTCACCAACCGTCCTGAGGTAAAACGTCCATCCTTTCATCAACGTCTTTTTCCCTCCCGTTAACCAGGTCAACTCCCATTGGCCACAACTTAACAAGCGACCTTATTGGTCAAAACTTAAACTTCAAAGTAAAATAATCTATTCACTTATACATTAAATAAATATTTCTTCAAAAAGCATAATGCATTAACAACATTACAGTTTAGGAGCAATTCAATCATCTTTTAAATATAATACCAATTAATTATAACAAATAAACTCAATACTTGGTTCAAACAAGGGTATTACACAAACATACAGTCAATAATACAGTAGAAAAATAAGTCTATATACAAGGTGAGCAAATGAAGTGAAATAAGGGAGGTAAAGGCAAAAAAAGGCCATGGTGGCAAAGTAAATACAATATAGCAAGTAAAACACTGGAATGGTAGATATGCAGTGGAAGAAAGTGCAAAGTAGAAATAATGGGGAGCAAAGGAGCTAAATAAATAAATACAGTAGGGGAAGAAGTAGTTGGGCTAAATTATAGATGGGCTATGTACAGGTGCAGTAATCTGTGAGCTGCTCTGACAGCTGGTGCTTAAAGCTAGTGAGGGAGATAAGTGTTTCCAGTTTTAGTGATTTTTGTAGTTTGTTCCAGTCATTGGCAGCAGAGAACTGGAAGAAGAGGTGGCCGAAGGAGGAATTTGCTTTGGGGGTGACCAGGGAGATATACCTGCTGGAGCGCGTGCTACAGGTGGGTGCTGCTATGGTGACAAGCGAGCTGAGATAAGGGGGGACTTTACCTAGCAGGGTCTTGTAGATGACCTGGAGCCAGTGGGTTTGGCAACGAGTATCAAGCGAGGGCCAGACAACGAGAGCGTACAGGTCGCAGTGGTGGGTAGTACAGTGGGGGGGAAAAGTATTTGATCCCCTGCTGATTTTCTACCTTTGCCCACTGACAAAGAAATGATCAGTCTATAATTTTAATGGTAGGTTTATTTGAACAGTGAGAGACAGAATAACAGCAAAAAAAATCAAGAAAAACGCATGTCAAAAATGTTGTATATTGATTTGCATTTTAATGAGGGAAATAAGTATTTGACCCCTCTGCAAAACATGACTTAGTACTTGGTGGCAAAACCCTTGTTGGCAATCAGAGGTCAGACGTTTCTTGTAGTTGGCCACCAGGTTTGCACACATCTCAGGAGGGATTTTGTCCCACTCCTCTTTGCAGATCTCCTCCAAGTCATTAAGGTTTCGAGACTGACGTTTGGCAACTCGAACCTTCAGCTCCCTCCACAGATTTTCTATGGGATTAAGGTCTGGAGACTGGCTAGGCCACTCCAGGACCTTAATGTGCTTCTTCTTGAGCCACTCCTTTGTTGCCTTGGCCATGTGTTTTGGGTCATCGTCATGCTGGAATACCCATCCACAACCCATTTTCAATGCCCTGGCTGAGGGAAGGAGGTTCTCACCCAAGATTTGACGGTACATGGCCCCGTCCTTCGTCCCTTTGATGCAGTGAAGTTGTCCTGTCCCCTTAGCAGAAAAACACCCCCAAAGCATAATGTTTCCACCTCCATGTTTGACGGTGGAGATGGTGTTCTTGGGGTCATAGGCAGCAATCCTCCTCCTCCAAACACGGCGAGTTGACTTGATGTCAAAGAGCTCCATTTTGGTCTCATCTGACCACAACATTTTCACCCAGTTGTCCTCTGAATCATTCAGATGTTCATTGGCAAACTTCAGACGGGCATGTATATGTATTCTTGAGCAGGAGGACCTTGCGGGCGCTGTAGGATTTCAGTCCTTCACGGCATAGTGTGTTACCAATTGTTTTCTTGGTGACTGTGGTCCCAGCTGCCTTGAGATCATTGACAAGATCCTCCCGTGGAGTTCTGGGCTGATTCCTCACCGTTCTCATGATCATTGCAACTCCATGAGGTGAGATCTTGCATGGAGCCCCAGGCCGAGGGATATTGACAGTTCTTTTGTGTTTCTTCCATTTGCGAATAATCGCACCATATGTTGTCACCTTCTTACCAAGCTGCTTGGCGATGGTCGTGTAGCCCATTCCAGCCTTGTGTAGGTCTACAATCTTGTCCCTGACATCCTTGGAGAGCTCTTTGGTCTTGGCCATGGTGGAGAGTTTGGAATCTGATTGATTGATTGCTTCTGTGGACGGGTGTCTTTTTTTACAGGTAACAAGCTGCGGTTAGGAGCACTCCCTTTACTTAAGAGTGTGCTCCTAATCTCAGCTCGTTACCTGTATAAAAGACACCTGGGAGCCAGAAATCTTTCTGATTGAGAGGGGGTCAAATACTTATTTCCCTCATTAAAATGCAAATCAATTTATAACATTTCTGACATGAGTTTTTCTGGATGTTTTTGTTGTTATTCTGTCTCTCACTGTTCAAATAAACCATTAAAATTATAGACTGATCCTTTCTTTGTCAGTGGGCAAACGTACAAAATCAGCAGGGGATCAAATACTTTTTTCCCCCACTGTATATGGGGCTTTGGTGACAAAACGGATGGCACTGTGATAGACTGCATTCAATTTATTGAGTAGGGTATTGGAGGCTATTTTGTAAATGACATCGCCGAAGTCAAGGATCAGTAGGATGGTCAGTTTTACGAGGGTATGTTTGGCAGCATGAGTGAAGGAGGCTATGTTGCGAAATAGGAAGCCAATTCTAGATTTAACTTTGGATTGGAGATGCTTATAGTGAGTCTGGAAGGAGAGTTTACAGTCTAACAGGACACCTAGGTATTTGTAGTTGTCCACATATTCTAAGTCAGAACCGTCCAGAGTAGTGATGCTGGACAGGCGGGCAGGTGCAGGCAGCGATCGGTTGAAGAGCATGCATATAGTTTTACTTGTATTTAAGAGCAGTTGGAGGCCACGGAAGGAGAGTTGTATGGCATTGAAGCTCGTCTGGAGGTTAGTTAACACAGTGTCCAAAGAAGGGCCAGAAGTATACAGAATAACACCAATAACAGAGGGGGTCTGATCTTTGTGCCTCTGTAAATTTCTCATTTATCATTATTCACGATTCATTCATGATTATTCATAATCATGGTAGCATCCACATGAATGTAGAAGTGTTCAGAAACATCTTCTATTCTTACTGACAATACAAGTGAAGTGACTCCAAAATGACAGGACATTATTCACCATTCAGTTTCTATTAGGAAAAACATCATCCAAAACACAACCAAAACAAACTGAAAAATGAATTCAACAAGTTTGTAGAATCACAAGCTTGATGTAATCACTGCAGGCATGGAACATGGGACTAAATACTAAACTTATGACAACTTTAATACAATATAAGTGAATTTGTCCGAATATGTACAACTTTTTCAAATGGGAGAACTAAATACATAAAGTGCTTTCCTTTCTTAACAGTAACACAGCTATGTATGAAAATACCCTCAAATAAAAGGTGACATTCTGTACTGTCACCTAATATGAAACATCTCAAATCCAAAATGCTGGAGCATAGCACCACATTTAAAACTGTAAGCTTCACTGTCCAAACACATATGGTGTGGACTATGTGTGTCTGGTAAACACATGTGGATCTGGTGAACAGTTATCACTTGTTGACCAACTACAGGAATACTGACCTCAGAGTCTCCAGTTTACAGTGGGGATTCCCCAGTCCAGCAGAGAGCAGCTTCACTCCTGAATCCTTCAGGTCATTGTTACTCAGGTCCAGCTCTCTCAGGTGTGAGGGGTTTGACCTCAGAGCTGAGACCAGAGAATCACAGCCTTCCTCTGTGACTAGACAGCCTGACAGCCTGAAAAGGGTCAAATCATATTAAAATCACACTGCTATGCTTTGGTGGTGAAAAAAGTGGCAGTATCATTTTTCAACATATTCAGATATCAGTGTCCTGAAACCTTCCATATCTATTCGTAAAATAATGTATCATCATTAAAAATGACAAATTATCAAAGTTTTGCCTGCAGATAGAAACATGTATAGTACAAATATTTGAGTAGACTGACCAGACCAGTTTAAAAGCAGTATCAGTCAAAAGACAGACAGTGAGGTATCAGATTTAGATTGTATTGAGTATACAGTCCACACCATATCTATTTTGACAGTGAAGATAACATTTTAAATGTGGCTCTAAACTCCAACATTTTGGATTTCAGATCAAATGTTTCAAATGAGGTGACAGTATATAATGTCACCTTTTATTTGAGGATATTTTCATACATATCTGTTTCAACATTTAGAAAAATGAAAGCACTTTATGTATCTAGTCCCCCTATTTAAAGAAGTCATATGTTTTCTGACCAATTCACTCATAGTGTATTAAATTAGTCAAAAGTTAAGTATTTGGTCCCATATTCTTTGACTGCCATGATTGAGAAAGATCATGAATAATAATGAGTGAGAGAGTTACAGAGGCTACAACAAAACATGCTAACCTCTCACCATTACCAATAACAGAGGCTACAACAAAACATGCTAACCTCTCACCATTACCAATAACAGAGGCTACAACAAAACATGCTAACCTCTCACCATTACCAATAACAGAGACTACAACAAAACATGCTAACCTCTCACCATTACCAATAACAGAGGCTACAACAAAACATGCTAACCTCTCACCATTACCAATAACAGAGACTACAACAAAACATGCTATTCTCTCACCATTACCAATAACAGAGGCTACAACAAAACATGCTAACCTCTCACCATTACCAATAACAGAGGCTACAACAACACATGCTAACCTCTCACCATTACCAATAACAGAGACTACAACAAAACATGCTATTCTCTCACCATTACCAATAACAGAGGGGGTTTGATCTTTGTGCCTCCGTTTCTCATTTATCATCATTCACGATTCATTCATGGTTATTCATAATCATGGTAGCATCCACATGAATGTAGAAGTCACTGACAATAGAAGTGAAGTGACTCCAAAATGACAGGACATTATTTACTATTCAGTATCCATTAGGAAAAACATCATCCAAAACACAACCAAGACCAACTGCAAATGAATTCAACAAGTTAGTAGAATCACAAGCCTCACTGCAGGTGTCAGGAATCCCGCTTCCTGAGTCTGTTTCTGCCTGAGCTGACTGTTTTCTGTTTGGAGTCTAAGGGTGCGTTCAGAAACCTATCTGGTTGCCAGGCGACGAAGTTAGGCGGGAGATCTAGTGATATTATTACCCTGTCTGGTTGCCAGGCAACGAAGTTAGGCGGGAGATCTAGTGATATTATTACCCTATCTGGTTGCCAGGCGACGAAGTTAGGCGGGAGATCTAGTGATTACCCTACACCTGCATCTCATCAACCTTCTGCACACCTGGTCCTGATCATCACCTCTTCATAAGCCCTGAGCTGACATCCATTCCCTGCTGGTTCGTTAGCAACGAACAGCCTCATGTTTCCTGAGCTAGTCTTGTTGTTTTGTTCTTGTTACTGGTTACTCCCCCCCCCGTTGACTCTGTCTACAGTCATCCTCCCGGAACATTCAACTCCCTTGACTGGCCGTCGGTGGATACAGTGACGTCATTGAATCCACCCATCTACTCTCATCAACTCACCTCTGCTGCCGCTCCGTCTCCTGGATCACTCAAATTACACATCAAGACTACCAATAAATACTCACCTTCATTTTACTCACCTGGTCTGCTTCTGGGTTCTGTCTTAGAGAAACGTGACAGCAGGCATGGAATATGGGACAACATGCTAAACTTATGACTACTTTAATACACTATAAGTAATATGTCCGAATAATTACGACTTTTTCAAATGGGAGAACTACATGCATAAAGTACTTTCATATCTGATAATACTGACCTCAGAGTCTCCAGTTTACAGTGGGGATTCCCTAGTCCAGCAGAGAGCAGCTTCACGCCTGAATCCTTCAGGTCATTGTTACTCAGATCCAACTCTCTCAGGTGTGAGGGGTTTAACCTCAGAGCTGAGACCAGAGAATCACAGCCTTCCTCTGTGACTCCACAGCCTGACAAAGAGATCATGACTTCAAACACATTGTTAACCTGTTAGGGCTAGGGGGCAGTATTGACACTCCTGGATAAAAAAACATACCCGATTTAATCTGGTTACCACTCCTACCCAGTAACTAGAATATGCATATACTTATTACATATGGATAGAAAACACCCTACATTTTCTAAAACTGTTTGAATGGTGTCTGTGAGTATAACAGAACTCAAATGGCAGGTCAAAACCTGAGAGATTCCTTTACAGGAAGTGGCCTGTCTGACCATTTCTTGAACTTCTTTTCCATCTCTATCATTTAGTAAGGATCTCTGCTCTAACGTGACACTTCCCACGTCGTCCATAGGCGCTCAGAGCCGGGGAAAAAACAGAATGTCGTCATTCCAGCCCCAGGCTGAAACACATTATCGCCTTTCTCAAGTGGCCGATCAAGGGACACTGGGCTTATGCGCGTGACCCCGACCGCCCCCGCCTTTGGGATTTTTTCCTCTGTTTGCCGAAAAGGAGATTCCCTGTCGGAATATTATCGCTTTTCTACGAGAAAAATGTCGTAAAAATTTATTTTAAACAGCGGTTGACATGCTTCGAAGTACGGTAATGGAATATTTAGAATTTTATTGTCACGAATTGCGCCATGCGCGCGACACTTCTTTACTATTTCGGATAGTGTCTGGAACGCACGAACAAAATGCCGCTATTCGGATATAACGATGGATTATTTTGGACCAAACCAACATTTGTTATTGAAGTAGCAGTCCTGGGTGTGCATTCTGACGAAGACAACAAAAGGTAATCAAACTTTTATAATAGTAAATATGATTATGGTGAGTGCTAAACTTGCCGGGTGTCTAAATAGCGAGCCCGTGATGCCTGGGCTATGTACTTAGAATATTGCAAAATGTGCTTTCACCAAAAAGCTATTTTAAAATCGGACATATCGAGTGCATAGAGGAGGTCTGTATCTATAATTCTTAAAATAATTGTTATGCTTTTTGTGAACGTTTATCGTGAGTAATTTAGTAAAATGTTAGCGAATTCCCCGGAAGTTTGCGGGGGGTATGCTAGTTCTGAACGTCACATGCTAATGTAAAAAGCTGGTTTTTGATATAAATATGAACTTGATTGAACAAAACATGCATGTATTGTATAACATAATGTCCTAGGGTTGTCATCTGATGAAGATCATCAAAGGTGAGTGCTGCATTTAGCTGTCTTCTGGGTTTTGGTGACATTATATGCTGGCTTGAAAAATGGGTGTCTGATTATTTCTGGCTTGGTACTCTGCTGACATAATCTAATGTATTGCTTTCGTTGTAAAGCCTTTTTGAAATCGGACAGTGTGGTTAGATTAACGAGAGTCTTGTCTTGAAATGGCTGTAAAATAGTCATATGTTTGAGAAATTGAAGTAATAGGATTTTTAAGGTTTTGAAAATCGCGCCACAGGCTGGCAGTGGCTGTTACGTAGGTGGGACGCAAGCGTCCCACCTAGCCCATAGAGGTTAATTTAGTGTAGAAGGACAATGGCAGATGCATTTGGTTAATTCTCCCAAACAACATATATATTCTTCTTCTGTGTCCTAGAATTGTATGGTCATATTGTTATACTAATGTGAAAATCAATGCATTTATTCACACACACACACACACACACACACACACACACACACACACACACACACACACACACACACACACACACACACACACACACACACACACACACACACACACACACACACACACACACACACGACACACACACACTGGACACACAGTCAGCATATAACTTTGTCCAAGTGGTGGTCAGAATGTTTGTATTACCTAGCCTGAAAAGTCCAACATGTCTGATATGAACATTGACATAAACCCTCTACATACTTGAGTTTCTCCAGTCTGCAGTGTGGATCCTCCAGTCCAGCAGAGAGCAGTCTGACTCCTGAGTCTCCTGGGTGATTGTAGCTCAGGTCCAGCTCTCTCAGGTGTGAGGGGTTTGACCTCAGAGCTGAGACCAGAGAAGCACAGCCTTCCTCTGTGACTCCACAGCCTGACAGCCTGCAACGAGATCATCATGACTTCACAAACACACTGTTTAGTTAACACCAGTAGTGTTGAAGGACAATGGAAGATGCATTTGGTTTATTCTCTCAAACAACATATAGATTCATCTTCCGTCAGCTACAATTGTATGGTCATATTGTTATACTAATGTGAAAATCAATGCATTTATTCAATGTTTTCAATGTAATATTATACACATATTATAATGCATATTTTTCTTTAACCTGAATATTTCTTCCTGATGATTAGATTTTATATGTCATTTTATGTACTCACAGAAATGCACTGGAGGCTTTGACCACTGGCAGCAGCCTCAGAAGACCTTCCTCTGATCTGGAGTATTTCTTCAGGTCAAACACATCCAGCTCCTTTTCTGAAGTCAGCAACACAAAGACCAGAGCTGACCACTGTGCAGGTGACAGGTAGGGTTTTGAGACACTTCCTGAGCTCAGGTAGCTTTGGATCTCCTCCACTAGAGAATGGTCATTCAGTTCATTCAGACAGTGGAACAGATTGATGCACCTCTCTGGAGAGGGATTCTCCCTGATCTTCTCCTTGATGTACTTGACTGTTTTTTCATGGGTCTTTGAGCTGCTTCTTGTCTTTGTCAGTAGATCTCGTAAGTGCTTCTGATTGGACTCCAGTGAGAGTCCCAGAAGGAAGCGGAGGAAAAGGTCCAGGTTTCCCATCTCACTGTGTAAGGCTTTATCCACAGCACTCTTGTAGAAAGAAACTTCAGACTTGTCTCTGAACAGCGCAGAAAGGTTCCTGGACGTTGATTGCGGTTCGGCCATTAGATTCTCATTGTTGTTGATGAATGAGAGGAACACATATACAGCAGCCAGAAACTCCTGAATGCTCAGATGAACAAAGCAGTACACCTTGTCTTGGTACAGAACACATTCCTCTTTAAAGAGCTGTGTGCACAATCCTGAGTACACTGAGGCTTCATTGACATCAATGCCAGCCTCTTTCAGGTCTTCTTCATAGAAAATCAGATTGCCATTCACAAGCTGCTGAAAAGCCAGTTTTCCCAGTGACAGAATGCTCTCTTTATTCCAGTGTGGACCTGTCTCTTCTTTCCCAAGATACTTTTCATTCTTCTGTTTGGTATAAAACTCCACAAGGTGTGTGTACATCTCAGTCAGAGTCTTGGGCATCTCTTCTCTCTTATGTTTCAGCATGTGTTCAAGGACTGTTGCAGAAATCCAACAGAAGACTGGAATGTGGCACATGATGTGGAGGCTCCTTGATGTCTTTATGTGTGAGATGATTCTGCTGGCCAGGTCCTCATCACTGAATCTCTTCCTGAAGTACTCCTCCTTCTGTGGGTCATTGAACCCTCGTACCTCTGTCACCTGGTCAACACACCCTGAAGGGATCTTATTGGCTGCTGCAGGTCGGGTAGTTATCCAGAGGAGAGCAGAGGGAAGCAGATTTCCCTTGATGAGATTTGTCAGCAGAACATCCACTGAGGTTGACTCTGTGACGTCACAACAGATCTTGTTCTTCTGGAAGTCTAGGGGCAGTCGGCACTCATCCAGACCATCAAAGATGAACAGAACTTTGTACTTGTTGTAGATGGAGATTCTTGATTGTTTGGTTTCCATTGAAAAGTGATTAAGAAGTTCAATCAAAGTGTGTTTGTCCCCTTTCATCAAATTCAGCTCCCGAAAAGGGAATGAAAATATAAATTGGACATCCTGATTTGCTTTTCCTTCAGCCCAGTCCAGAATGAACTTCTGCACAGAGACTGTTTTTCCAATGCCAGCGACTCCCTTTGTCAGCACAGTTCTGATGAGTTTGTCTTGTCCAGTTAAGGGTTTGAAGATGTCGTTACATTTGACTGCAGTCTCTTGTCTTGCTTGTTTCCTGGTTGTTGTCTCAATCTGTCTCAGCTCATGTTCATTATTGACCTCTCCTGTTCCACCCTCTGTGATGTAGAGCTCTGTGTAGATCTGATTGAGAAGTGTTGGGTTTCCTTGTTTAGCGATCCCCTCAAATACACATTGAACCTTCTTCTCTAGATTAGATTTGAGTTCACGTTGGCAAATCACAGCAAGCTCATCTGAATGAAGAAATAGCACAGAGGATATTAATATTATGTCTGTTTTAATGCCTACAGTATTGTAGGACTGTTATAACATTTTAAATCATAATCATTTATTCTCTTAACTGTCTATATAAATGTGTAAATGTTTTCATAATCCATTACAGACTGGTGTGACTGATTATATTATTATTGGTATTATTGATGGTATTATTAATGTTGTCTCTCTCTCTCTCTCTAAATTAATCACCACAACACATCCCTGCTGCTACTTGATGAGGTCACTAGGTGTTGTGTTAAGGCTGCTACAATATCATTGAGTTACACAGCTACTTTAGCTGTACTTTAGCTACAGCTATTAAATGTTATAAAACAGCATTCAACATGAGGCAGACAGATCTTACATTTCTCCAGTGTGTCAGCAAGCTCCTTCTGGTTCATTTTCCTCAGGAGGTGCAGTGTGATCTTCAGAGCCCCCTCTCTGGCACTGCTCTCCTGCCTCTCATCTTCAGCATCCACCACTTCCTTATCCTGCTTCTGACTCTCATAGCCTTCTGGGAGTTCTGGACTAAGAATCCTCTTGAACATCTTCAGCTCGTTCTTCACAAATGTCGTCATTTTCTCTTCAAGCAACTGAAATAAATCAAGTAAATAAGTTTAGCAAGAGAGGAAATGCTTTCTCATTAACACATTAATGAATAATTGACAGATCAACTTTACTTGAAGTAAACAAAAACAAATGTACATAACAGGACCACATACACTGAATATAGAGTCCAGGTCTGTTTGATGCCTCTGGGAAGACTGACCACTGAGAATCTCTGACTCTGATCTCTCCTGTTGGTTTCTGTGGACAAAACATGAGATTACAGTACACACACACACACACACACACACACACACACACACACACACACACACACACACACACTGTTTTAGGACTATGAAAATGGACTAAAGGATTAGCCTATGGATTATGAAAACAACCAAAATAAATGGTAAAATGGGAGAGGAGAAATGACTAGAGACAGTGTTGTTTAACTCACTGACCATGACCCATGAGTTCTTCTTACCTTTGTTCAGTAGAAAAGTCTCCCTCTCTAAACTGTATAGGTAGATACATAGACTTGTCACTCTTCATGGACACACAGCTGGGTACAGGGGAGGCTGGTCTCTCCTGCTTGATTGGTCTTCAACACAACAGAGACAAACATTACATCTCTCATCTACTCTGATCTCAGATGGGGAAACAAGTGTTTCATTCCAAAATGCTATATATCCATTTTCAGAAATGTTGGGAAATGTAATTTTATTATTTAAAGAAATTATTAAACCACTGCAAGGCTTTATAAAGGCTTCTAACGTTTGTAATTTCCACTTCAAAATGTCAGACTTGATTTGATGAAAAAAATGGATCAACCACTACAAAAAATGTCCCTTAATTTACAATCCACACGAACAAACACATTTGCTGCTGTTTTCCTGCTGTGAGAAACTGGGTCAAATTAAGAGATGGCATCTGTAAGTGCATTCATCTAAAGATATCTAGGTGAGACAACCACATATCCCAGTTAAATATACTGGATACCAACATTCCATTCCTGCTAAACAATGGATATACAGCATTTAGCAACAAAACACATTTTCACACACACATCTAAAATCTAGAACAGTTATATAGAATGTAGCCATAAGAAATACCTTCTGATTAACAAACGTTTTAGAATATACATTCTTAAACAAAATAGTCAGCTCACCTCTTAGCTTTGGTATCATGTCCCCCAGAGACACTCATTTTAGAGGCAGGACCCCCCTCCTCTCTCTCCCCAGAGAGACTCATTTTAGAGGCAGGACCCCCCTCCTCTCTCTCCCCAGAGAGACTCATTTTAGAGACAGGACCCCTAAACAGAGATCCAGCATGTTGGTTGTGGTTAACACAGTGACAACTAAACAGAGATCCAGCATGTTGGTTGTGATTAACACAGTGACAACTAAACAGAGATCCAGCATGTTGGTTGTGGTTAACACAGTGACAACTAAACAGAGATCCAGCATGTTGGTTGTGGTTAACACAGTGACAACTAAACAGAGATCCAGCATGTTGGTTGTGGTTAACACAGTAACAACTAAACAGAGATCCAGCATGTTGGTTGTGGTTAACACAGTGACAACTAAACAGAGATCCAGCATGTTGGTTGTGGTTAACACAGTGACAACTAAACAGAGATCCAGCATGTTGGTTGTGGTTAACACAGTGACCCCTAAACAGAGATCCAGCATGTTGGTTGTGATTAACACAGTGACAACTAAACAGAGATCCAGCATGTTGGTTGTAGTTAACACAGTGGCAACTAAACAGAGATCCAGCATGTTGGTTGTGGTTAACACAGTGACAACTAAACAGAGATCCAGCATGTTGG
>NW_027675387.1:410000-450000 GCF_965601325.2 Salmo salar
TCAATATAAAGGATATTATCTAAACATTTCCTACAGAGACCATCAGGTCATCATCAATATAAAGGATATTATCTAAACATTTCCTACAGAGACCATCAGTTTGTTCAGCAATATAAAGGATCATATCTCAAGCCTGCTCTCTCTATTGAATGTTTGACGACTTAACTTCATAATAATTAGCCTAGACTTACCAGAGTCTGTCTGTCTTTCCTTCAAATCAACACATTTATCCGACTTCTAATTGTACTGAGAAATATGTGCCACAGTTTCTACAGCCATTTTGTAACTGCGTGGGCTACAAACTTATTTACAATTTCACGTGAGGAAATCACATATTTTCTGACGCTCTTGCAGAGGAAGTAGTCTATATTACAAACTTCAAAATCCTTTTTATATTCATCTCAAATACACAACAAGTTTTAAATTCCCTACATTGCAGGAAAGTTCTCATGCAAAAGGTTATACAGTTCAGATCCTGTACAGAGTTTGTCTTTGGTTTCGGGAAGGCTGAAAGATAACATTGAAATCCCCCCAAGTATTGAAAACAGGATGTTAACTTAGTCACAAGGTTGCGCTAACTACAGTAGTGTTGCAAAATCCTTTACACCCCACTCTTCCCCATCAGTCTTAAGAACAAAACATGTGGTTTAATGTAGATACATTTAGATACAACAGAAACAACATGTGGTATTCTCAACTTCTCTTTTAACAGAACAGAGACATTCAGAGGAGGCTGGTGGGAAGTGTTATAGGAGGACGGGTTCATTTTTATGGCTGAAATGGAATAAATAAATGAATTCCATTTATTCCATTCCAGTCTTCACACTGAGCCTGTCCTCATATTGCTCCTCCACCAGCCTCCTCTGGTTTGTATGTGAAAGTATGCAGGTATTCATGTTGTTGTGGAGGCAAATTATATTTAAACAAAATACTTTTAAAGGTACAATGCAGCCGTAAAAATAAAATAAAATCAGATGTGAAAATGGTGCATTTCTAAGTTTTGTAGAAAAAATATGAAGTTAAAAAGTTCTACCTGATGACATCATCAAAAGTTGAATCATTTTAAAAGCAGTGATTTTTCAAACACAATTAGATTGTCAGTGGTGTGGGGAGCAATAAAATGCCCTCTACTGGGCTAGAAACTCATTGCAGTTTTTTTCTCATTTTTTTAAACTACAGATCATAGAAATGTGAAAGGTGCTGTTTTCAGAAATATATATACTGTTTTGGTGCTGGAGAGGATGAATATGAGGTTGAAAAGTGCAGGATTTGCCTTTTAACACTAGAATCAGTCCTGCTCCCTGACTTTTAACACTAGAATCAGACCTGCTCCCTGACTTTTAACACTAGAATCAGACTTGCTCCCTGACTTTTAACACTAGAATCAGACCTGCTCCCTGACTTTTAACACTAGAATCAGTCCTGCCTTTTAACACTAGAATCAGTCCTGCTCCCTGACTTTTAACACTAGAATCAGTCCTGCTCCCTGACTTTTAACACTAGAATCAGACCTGCTCCCTGACTTTTCCTAAATGTTTGTATTTTACACTGCTCATATGTCCGAATTTTGAAATCAAGAACAGAAAAGTATTAAGAGCCTTTTAACCAGTTTTTTTCCAACCTACTACCTGCCCACCAAGACAATGTGCTGTTGGACCTTGGTACCCAGCCAGCCACTAATGAGTCTCCCTTTCCTCACTGAATAAATGGGCCATAATTGTGCACCTTATATGATAATATACGTTTTTACCTTTATTTAACTAGGCAAATCAGTTAAGAACAAATTCTTATTTTCAATAACGGCCTAGGAACAGTGGGTTAACTGCCTTGTTCAGGGGCAGAACGACAGATTTTTACCTTCTCAGCTCAGGGATTCGATCCAGCAACCTTTCAAGTACTGGCTCAACACTTTAACCACTAGGCTACCTGCCGCCTCTACACTCTAACCACTAGGCTACCTACCACCTCTACACTCTAACCACTAGGCTACCTGCCGCCCCTACACTCTAACCACTAGGCTACCTGCCGCCCCTCCACTCTAACCACTAGGCTACCTGCCGCCCCTCCACTCTAACCACTAGGCTACCTGCCGCCCCTCCACTCTAACCACTAGGCTCCCTGCCCCCCCTCCACTCTAACCACTAGGCTCCCTGCCCCCCCTCCACTCTAACCACTAGGCTACCTGCCGCCTCTACACTCTAACCACTAGGCTACCTGCCGCCTCTACACTCTAACCACTAGGCTACCTGCCGCCTCTACACTCTAACCACTAGGCTACCTGCCGCCCCTCCACTCTAACCACTAGGTTACCTGTCGTCCCCAAATGAGGCCTAACTGAATGATAAGAAGGATGAAGGGGTTGATGTAATGTAGAAAGACAATAGTGTAATGATGAGTTTGTGTTATGCCTATTTATCAGCAGCAAATCATTTGACCACACCCCCTTGTGGGTTAATAATATTCTCTTTTATGTTTTACTTTCCACAAATCAACTGTTGTGGGTCTGTTTTATTGACTGTAACTCTAACACTAATCACATGTATTGTAAGGAAATGAACACATGCTATGAGTTACAGTAGGCCTTTAGAGTGATGTAAAACATGTCCTGGACTCTGTCCAAGTTGATGAGCGGGAAACAAACAATAGCAGTCAACCTTCACAGCCGGCCCATCGACACTACTCCTAAACTATACCACAACTAATTTCACACATGATAAGAGTTATCCTGATCAGCTGGCCCATCGACACTACTCCTAAACTGTACCAAAACGAATTTCACACATGATAAGAGTTATCCTGATCAGCTGGCCCATCGACACTACTCCTAAACTATACCAAAACTAATTTCACACATGATAAGAGTTATCCTAATCAGCTGGCCCATCGACACTACTCCTAAACTGTACCAAAACTAATTTCACACATGATAAGAGTTATCCTGATCAGCTTGCCCATCGACACTACTCCTAAACTATACCACAACTAATTTCACACATGATAAGAGTTATCCTGATCAGCTGGCCCATCGACACTACTCCTAAACTATACCACAACTAATTTCACACATGATAAGAGTTATCCTGATCAGCTGGCCCATCGACACTACTCCTAAACTGTACCAAAACTAATTTCACACATGATAAGAGTTATCCTGATCAGCTGGCCCATCGACACTACTCCTAAACTATACCAAAACTAATTTCACACATGATAAGAGTTATCCTGATCAGCTGGCCCATCGACACTACTCCTAAACTATACCAAAACTAATTTCACACATGATAAGAGTTATCCTGATCAGCTGGCCCATCGACACTACTCCTAAACTGTACCAAAACTAATTTCACACATGATAAGAGTTATCCTGATCAGCTGGCTGTCACGTCCTGACCAGCAGATGGAGCTGTTGTTGTAGTTTTGGGGTCAGGACGTGGCAGTCTTGTGTTCTGTGTTGGTCTTGTGACTCCTAATCAGGAACAGCTGGGGATCGTTGTTCCTGATTGGGAGTCATATATGTAGGAGTATGGTTGTCACTTGGGTTTGTGGGTAGTTGTTTTTACACTGCGTGTATTAGCCTGTAAAACTGCTACTGTTGTCACCGTCATTGTTTTTTCAAGTGGATGCTTTACTCTTTTTTTGGTAATAAATAACCATGAGTATTCACATACCTGCTGCGCCTTGGTCCATTCATGAAGACAACCGTTACAGAACTACCCACCACCAAAGGACCAAGCAGCAGAAGAGGAGGAGGCCACAGGTGAAGGAAATGGAAGAATGGACCTTGCAGGACGAGAGAAAATTCTGGGCGGACAAGTTAAGGGAGCTAAGGGAACCCGAGAGGCAGCCCCAAGATTTTTTTTGGGGGGGGCACACGGGTAGTTTGGCCAGGCCAGGGAAGAGCCGTAAGCCAGCTACCTGTGACTACAGGGCGGTGCGTACGAGGTGGAGGGCGTCATGTTACGCTGAGGTGCGCACCATCTCGCCTATACGGAAGCACAGCCCAGTGCGCCCAGTACCAGCGCCCCGCAGGTGCCAGGGCAAGGGGAGCATCGAGCCGGAAGGGGTGATGCCAACCCTGCACTCAAGACCGCCAGTACGCCCTTTCGGTCCGGTGTTTCCCGCTAGACACACTAGCATGGAGGTGCGTGTCTCCAGGCTGGTACGTCCAATACCTGCCCCACGCATCAGGAGTCAACAGTCGTCGGAGCTGCCCGCCAGTCAACAGTCGTCGGAGCTGCCCGCCAGTCAACAGTCGTCGGAGCTGCCCGCCAGTCAACAGTCGTCGGAGCTGCCCGCCAGTCAACAGTCGTCGGAGCTGCCCGCCAGTCAACAGTCGTCGGAGCTGCCCGCCAGTCAACAGTCGTCGGAGCTGCCCGCCAGTCAACAGTCGCCGGAGTGGCCGGACTGCGCTGAACTGCCGGAGTGGTCGGACTGCGCTGAACTGCCGGAGTGGCCGGACTGCGCTGAACTGCCGGAGTGGCCGGACTGCGCTGAACTGCCGGAGTGGCCGGACTGCCCTGAACTGCCGGAGTGGCCGGACTGCCCTGAACTGCCGGAGTGGCCGGACCGCCCTGAACTGCCGGAGTGGCCGGACCGCCCTGAACTGCCGGAGTGGCCGGACCGCCCTGTTCTGCCGGAGTGGCCGGACCGCCCTGTTCTGCCGGAGTGGCCGGACCTCCCTGTTCTGCCGGAGTGGCCGGACCGCCCTGTTCTGCCGGAGTGGCCGGACTGCCCTGTTCTGCCGGAGTGGCCGGACTGCCCTGTTCTGCCGGAGTGGCCGGACTGCCCTGTTCTGCCGGAGTGGCCGGACTGCCCTGTTCTGCCGGAGTGGCCGGACTGCCCTGTTCTGCCGGAGTGGCCGGACTGCCCTGTTCTGCCGGAGTGGCCGGACTGCCCTGTTCTGCCGGAGTGGCCGGACTGCCCTGTTCTGCCAGAGTGGCCGGACTGCCCTGTTCTGCCAGAGTGGCCGGACTGCCCTGTTCTGCCAGAGTGGCCGGACTGCCCTGTTCTGCCAGAGTGGCCGGACTGCCCTGTTCTGCCAGAGTGGCCGGACTGCCCTGTTCTGCCAGAGTGGCCGGACTGCCCTGTTCTGCCAGAGTGGCCGGACTGCCCTGTTCTGCCAGAGTGGCCGGACTGCCCTGTTCTGCCAGAGTGGCCGGACTGCCCTGTTCTGCCAGAGTGGCCGGACTGCCCTGATCTGCCAGAGGTGCCCGCCTGCCCTGATCTGCCAGGGTGCCCGGCCTGTCAGGATCAGCCCGAGTGGTCCTCCTGCCCTCCGGTCCAGCCTGAGTGGTCCTCCTGCCCTCCGGTCCAGCCCGAGTGGTCCTCCAGCCCTCCGGTCCAGCCCGAGTGGCCCGCATGCCTTCCGGTCCAGCCCGAGTGGCCCGCATGCCTTCCGGCCCAGCCCGAGGGGCCCGCATGCCTTCCGGCCCAGCCCGAGGGGCCCGCATGCCTTCCGGCCCAGCCCGAGGGGCCCGCATGCCTTCCGGCCCAGCCCGAGGGGCCCGCATGCCTTCCGGCCCAGCCCGAGTGGTCCGCATGCCTTCCGGCCCAGCCCGAGTGGCCCGCATGCCTTCCGGCCCAGCCCGAGGGGCCCGCATGCTCTCCGGCCCAGCCCGAGGGGCCCTCCTGCTCTCCGGCCCAGCCCGAGGGGCCCTCCTGCTCTCCGGCCCAGCCCGAGGGGCCCTCCTGCTCCCCGGCCCAGCCCGAGGGGCCCTCCTGCTCCCCGGCCCAGCCCGAGGGGCCCTCCTGCTCCCCGGCCCAGCCCGAGGGGCCCTCCTGTCCCCCGGCCCAGCCCGAGGGGCCCTCCTGTTCCCCGGCTCAGCCCGAGGGGCCCTCCTGTCCTCCGGCCCGGCTCGAGGGGTCCGTCTGCCTGGTGCAGCTATCGGCTCCACCAAAGTGGGCGACGCCGAGGGTGGAGCAGGGTCCACGTCCTGCACCGGAGCCACCTCCAGGATAGGTGGGTTGGGGAGGGAGGGTGTAGCACAGTGCCGTCGGTGACGGCAGCCACCCTCCCTTCCCTCCCTTATTGTTTAGGGGTTATTGTTTATGGGTTTTGTTGGGGATTTTGTTTGTTGGTGTTTTTTCGTTGTTAGGTGCATTCCGGGGTCTGCACCTTGAGGGGGGGGTACTGTCACGTCCTGACCAGCAGATGGAGCTGTTGTTGTAGTTTTGGGGTCAGGACGTGGCAGTCTTGTGTTCTGTGTTGGTCTTGTGACTCCTAATCAGGAACAGCTGGGGATCGTTGTTCCTGATTGGGAGTCATATATGTAGGAGTATGGTTGTCACTTGGGTTTGTGGGTAGTTGTTTTTACACTGCGTGTATTAGCCTGTAAAACTGCTACTGTTGTCACCGTCATTGTTTTTTCAAGTGGATGCTTTACTCTTTTTTTGGTAATAAATAACCATGAGTATTCACATACCTGCTGCGCCTTGGTCCATTCATGAAGACAACCGTTACACTGGCCCATCGACACTACTCCTAAACTATACCAAAACTAATTTCACACATGATAAGAGTTATCCTGATCAGCTGGCCCATCGACACTACTCCTAAACTATACCAAAACTAATTTCACACATGATAAGAGTTATCCTGATCAGCTGGCCCATCGACACTACTCCTAAACTGTACCAAAACTAATTTCACACATGATAAGAGTTATCCTGATCAGCTGGCCCATCGACACTACTCCTAAACTATACCAAAACTAATTTCACACATGATAAGAGTTATCCTGATCAGCTGGCCCATCGACACTACTCCTAAACTGTACCAAAACTAATTTCACACATGATAAGAGTTATCCTGATCAGCTGGCCCATCGACACTACTCCTAAACTATACCAAAACTAATTTCACACATGATAAGAGTTATCCTGATCAGCTGGCCCATCGACACTACTCCTAAACTGTACCAAAACTAATTTCACACATGATAAGAGTTATCCTGATCAGCTGGCCCATCGACACTACTCCTAAACTATACCAAAACTAATTTCACACATGATAAGAGTTATCCTGATCAGCTGGCCCATCGACACTACTCCTAAACTGTACCAAAACTAATTTCACACATGATAAGAGTTATCCTGATCAGCTGGCCCATCGACACTACTCCTAAACTATACCAAAACTAATTTCACACATGAAAATAGTTAGCCTGTAGACAAGGTTACGTTTACAATAATCTGATGAGTGACAATATTAGGCCTATCAGTTGTCATATTGAACATGAATAGGTGGGAGCATCTTGTAATTGACAGATGCAGTGAAAGGAGCATCTCTTTATCAAATCCTCCTTCAGAGTCACATGCAGGTAACACATTGTGATTTCTATATAATACTGTATCTGAAAGAGCAGATTCTGCAGGTTAAACATTGTGATTTCTATATAATACTGTATCTGAAAGAGCAGATTCTGCAGGTTAAACATTGTGATTTCTATATAGTACTGTATCTGAAAGAGCAGATTCTGCAGGTTAAACATTGTGTTTCTATATAGTACTGTATCTGAAAGAGCAGATTCTGCAGGTAAAACATTGTGTTTCTATATAGTACTGTATCTGAAAGAGCAGATTCTGCAGGTTAAACATTGTGATTTCTATATAGTACTGTATCTGAAAGAGCAGATTCTGCAGGTTAAACATTGTGATTTCTATATAGTACTGTATCTGAAAGAGCAGATTCTGCAGGTTAAACATTGTGATTTCTATATAATACTGTATCTGAAAGAGCAGATTCTGCAGGTTAAACATTGTGTTTCTATATAGTACTGTATCTGAAAGAGCAGATTCTGCAGGTTAAACATTGTGTTTCTATATAGTACTGTATCTGAAAGAGCAGATTCTGCAGGTTAAACATTGTGATTTCTATATAGTACTGTATCTGAAAGAGCAGATTCTGCAGGTAAAACATTGTGATTTCTATATAGTACTGTATCTGAAAGAGCAGATTCTGCAGGTAAAACATTGTGATTTCTATATAGTACTGTATCTGAAAGAGCAGATTCTGCAGTTTCCTTGACACTTACCTTTATCAAATAACTCTCAACATTCAAGAGGTGCAGCTTTATTTCCAAAGTTCCATTTTTCTTCAACAATATCCGTGTTGTCCATGTTTTAATCACATGACCACTCCAGCAGCAGCATTGATCTGGCAACTAAGCAAAAACTATTAACATAATCAAATTAAAACCTGCTATTCTGTCGTCAATGGATGAACGGCCAATAGCAACCAGATAGAAACTGATCGTGGTGCATGTGACCTCAGTTCTGGTTAGCTGCAGATGTCGAAACCAACTTGCTCAAGGTCTTTCCATGTCTGGGGAAAGATGAAACCAGGCCAGCGGGTGACTGTCTGAGACTGTCTGAGACTGTGGTTTTGAGTCACGTGGAGCCTTACATGTACAAAGGCAGAATTATGACCATGGACAGCTTCTTCACATCAATTCCCTGTCAGACAAGTTGATTGCAAAGAAGACTAGCCTGCTATGAACAGTGAACACACAAAGTTGACTAGCCTAGCCAGGTCATTATAGTATATACAGTATCTCTACCATATACAGACACCAACTACTATCCCCTTCTATTATGTTACTTTCACATTAGATGGCAAGACTCTGTAAATGGTACTAATACGGTACTTGCCGCTGGACTGTTGCAGTGTTCTACAATGTGCTCGACATGGCTGCTATCAACACGTGTTGTACAAGCAATGCCTTGTCAAGACAGTCAGCAGGAGAGATTTCATGATGGATCTGGCATGTGAGCTTTGTGAGAACCACATGAACGCAGAGAAAGAAGCTACAGTCACCAAGCAGGCAGCAGGTCCTGCTCTCCCTTTTCCCCCAGGCACCACATCTCCCTCGGGGGAGAAAGAAGCTACAGTCACCAAGCAGGAAGCAGGTCCTGTTCTCCCTCTTCCCCCAGGCACCACATCTCCCTCGGGGGAGAAAGAAGCTACAGTCACCAAGCAGGAAGCAGGTCCTGCTCTCTCTCTTCCCCCAGGCACCACATCTCCCTCGGGGGAGAAAGAAGCTACAGTCACCAAGCAGGAAGCAGGTCCTGTTCTCCCTTTTCCCCCAGGCACCACATCTCCCTCGGGGGAGAAAGAAGCTACAGTCACCAAGCAGGAAGCAGGTCCTGTTCTCCCTTTTCCCCCAGGCACCACATCTCCCTCGGGGGAGAAAGAAGCTACAGTCACCAAGCAGGCAGCAGGTCCTGTTCTCTCTTTTCCCCCAGGCACCACATCTCCCTCGGGGGAGAAAGAAGCTACAGTCACCAAGCAGGAAGCAGGTCCTGTTCTCCCTTTTCCCCAGGCACCACATCTCCCTCGGGGGAGAAAGAAGCTACAGTCACCAAGCAGGCAGCAGGTCCTGCTCTCTCTCTTCCCCCAGGCACCACATCTCCCTCGGGGGAGAAAGAAGCTACAGTCACCAAGCAGGAAGCAGGTCCTGTTCTCCCTTTCCCCCAGGCACCACATCTCCCTCGGGGGAGAAAGAAGCTACAGTCACCAAGCAGGCAGCAGGTCCTGTTCTCCCTCTTCCCCCAGGCACCACATCTCCCTCGGGGGAGAAAGAAGACACAATGTCAAGTCGGCAGGTGCACACCGAACAAGGCCAATGAAAACCGATTAGATTTGTTTGTGGACGCGAAGCATAAAGAGAAGATGGGATTGATTCACGTGTAAAGGCGCGGTACAGTGTCTGATACAATCAACAAATTATTGTTTTAATATCTTGTCATCAATATATTTCCACAAATATCTATTTATGAAATTCATCTTTTACAATTGTTCCCTGGTGCTTTTGATTAGGAATACAGCAAATCGTTTCACCAGCGGACCTGGCTGGTTTTATTATTATTATAGATCTTTTTGTTTCTAATTTGTCAAAAGAAACTGTAAATTGACTTTATTAATTACTATAACTCCATTACTAATCAAATCTACAAATACAGTTGATCAAATGGATTCCACTGTAGTGTTTTATTGTCAGGGAAATAGGCTGTAGGACAATTTTATTTTCTACTTTGTAGAATTAACAATTGTTATTTTATTTATATATTTCCACTCATATTTCTTCATGTAATTTATCCTTTACAATAGTTTATACACTATGTATCAAGTGTTTATTTAACAAACCATGTTTTCACACCTTGCACCTTGCTGGTTGATATGCATCTGATGCTTATGCTAATGTGGACGCCTGGCAACTTTCTCTAGCGGGGACGTATATGCTGATAGACCAGGTGGTTCTAGTGTTAATTAATGACTGGTAGATGGGTGTTCTGATAGGCTGATAGACCAGGTGGTTCTGGTGTTAAGGACTGGTAGATGGGTGTTCTGATAGGCTGATAGACCAGGTGGTTCTAGTGTTAAGGACTGGTAGATGGGTGTTCTGATAGGCTGATAGACCAGGTGGTTCTAGTGTTAAGGACTGGTAGATGGGTGTTCTGATAGGCTGATAGACCAGGTGGTTCTAGTGATAAGGACTGGTAGATGGGTGTTCTGATAGGCTGATAGACCAGGTGGTTCTAGTGTTAAGGACTGGTAGATGGGTGTTCTGATAGGCTGATAGACCAGGTGGTTCTAGTGTTAAGGACTGGTAGATGGGTGTTCTGATAGGCTGATAGACCAGGTGGTTCTAGTGTTAAGGACTGGTAGATGGGTGTTCTGATAGGCTGATAGACCAGGTGGTTCTAGTATTAATTAATGACTGGTAGATGGGTGTTCTGATAGGCTGATAGACCAGGTGGTTCTAGTGTTAAGGACTGGTAGATGGGTGTTCTGATAGGCTGAAAGACCAGGTGGTTCTAGTGTTAAGGACTGGTAGATGGGTGTTCTGATAGGCTGATAGACCAGGTGGTTCTAGTGTTAAGGACTGGTAGATGGGTGTTCTGATAGGCTGATAGACCAGGTGGTTCTAGTGTTAAGGACTGGTAGATGGGTGTTCTGATAGGCTGATAGACCAGGTGGTTCTAGTGTTAAGGACTGGTAGATGGGTGTTCTGATAGGCTGAAAGACCAGGTGGTTCTAGTGTTAAGGACTGGTAGATGGGTGTTCTGATAGGCTGATAGTCCAGGTGGTTCTAGTGTTAAGGACTGGTAGATGGGTGTTCTGATAGGCTGATAGACCAGGTGGTTCTAGTGTTAAGGACTGGTAGATGGGTGTTCTGATAGGCTGATAGACCAGGTGGTTCTAGTGTTAATTAATGACTGGTAGATGGGTGTTCTAATAGGCTGATAGACCAGGTGGTTCTAGTGTTAAGGACTGGTAGATGGGTGTTCTGATAGGCTGAAAGACCAGGTGGTTCTAGTGTTAAGGACTGGTAGATGGGTGTTCTGATAGGCTGATAGACCAGGTGGTTCTAGTGTTAAGGACTGGTAGATGGGTGTTCTGATAGGCTGAAAGACCAGGTGGTTTTAGTGTTAAGGACTGGTAGATGGGTGTTCTGATAGGCTGATAGACCAGGTGGTTCTAGTGTTAAGGACTGGTAGATGGGTGTTGCTCATGCATTCACTCATGCTGACCGGCTCCAGTACTTTATTCTTGACTAAACCTCCAAGTCAGCCTAGACTTTTGGTCTGATAGCAGAAGCTACAGGTCCTGCTTTCAGAACCTTTGGTTTGCTGTCTGGCTTAATGCCAAGCTTCCCTGTGATGTCGTTCATACAACCCTGCTGTCCATTAAATCTGTCTGTTTCTTTAAGATGGCAGGTAGGTCTATGTCTCCACGTGTCATTGTCTGCACTGATGGCCAGTCCAGTGTGATTTTCTCCAACTATGAACATCCCAGTAGTGACACATAGTCTCCTTTCAGGAGGTAGAGTGGCAGCTTTCAGTTTGTCTGTATACCTGAACTGTGACATCAGTGATGTCTCTCAAGGTGACAGATTCACCTGTGTAAGTCTTTAACACGAGGTGCGCTGGTTGAAGTGGAAGGTGTTTCAGTGTGATTTCCTGGTCTGATGAGTCACTCACCTCAGTGTTCTCTTACTCAATAGTGTGAACATGTTTCTTGTTTCCCGTTTTGCATTTTCTGTTCTCTTTTTGTTTCTAGAGGATTTGTCAAGTGTGTATTTTTTTACCACAGGCTGGACAATCCATGTCCTTACACCAGCATGTAGAATCCTGACACCCCTTTACACCACAGGCTGGACAATCCATGTCCTTACACCAGCATGTAGAATCCTGACACCCCTTTATACCACAGGCTGGACAATCCATGTCCTTACACCAGCATGTAGAATCCTGACATCCCTTTATACCACAGGCTGGACAATCCATGTCCTTACACCAGCATGTAGAATCCTGACATCCCTTTATACCACAGGCTGGGCAATCCATGTCCTTACACCAGCATGTAGAATCCTGACATCCCTTTATACCACAGGCTGGACAATCCATGTCCTTACACCAGCATGTAGAATCCTGACATCCCTTTATACCACAGGCTGGACAATCCATGTCCTTACACCAGCATGTAGAATCCTGACATCCCTTTATACCACAGGCTGGACAATCCATGTCCTTACACCAGCATGTAGAATCCTGACATCCCTTTATACCACAGGCTGGACAATCCATGTCCTTACACCAGCATGTAGAATCCTGACATCCCTTTATACCACAGGCTGGACAATCCATGTCCTTACACCAGCATGTAGAATCCTGACATCCCTTTATACCACAGGCTGGACAATCCATGTCCTTACACCAGCATGTAGAATCCTGACATCCCTTTATACCACAGGCTGGACAATCCATGTCCTTACACCAGCATGTAGAATCCTGACATCCCTTTATACCACAGGCTGGACAATCCATGTCCTTACACCAGCATGTAGAATCCTGACATCCCTTTATACCACAGGCTGGACAATCCATGTCCTTACACCAGCATGTAGAATC
Source organism: Salmo salar (assembly GCF_965601325.2). Taxonomy (NCBI): domain Eukaryota; kingdom Metazoa; phylum Chordata; class Actinopteri; order Salmoniformes; family Salmonidae; genus Salmo; species Salmo salar. The sequence goes on from NW_027675387.1 coordinate 422,913, forward strand.
CTGACATCCCTTTATACCACAGGCTGGACAATCCATGTCCTTACACCAGCATGTAGAATCCTGACATCCCTTTATACCACAGGCTGGGCAATCCATGTCCTTACACCAGCATGTAGAATCCTGACACCCCTTTATACCACAGGCTGGACAATCCATGTCCTTACACCAGCATGTAGAATCCTGACATCCCTTTATACCACAGGCTGGACAATCCATGTCCTTACACCAGCATGTAGAATCCTGACATCCCTTTATACCACAGGCTGGACAATCCATGTCCTTACACCAGCATGTAGAATCCTGACATCCCTTTATACCACAGGCTGGGCAATCCATGTCCTTACACCAGCATGTAGAATCCTGACACCCCTTTATACCACAGGCTGGACAATCCATGTCCTTACACCAGCATGTAGAATCCTGACATCCCTTTATACCACAGGCTGGACAATCCATGTCCTTACACCAGCATGTAGAATCCTGACATCCCTTTATACCACAGGCTGGACAATCCATGTCCTTACACCAGCATGTAGAATCCTGACACCCCTTTATACCACAGGCTGGACAATCCATGTCCTTACACCAGCATGTAGAATCCTGACATCCCTTTATACCACAGGCTGGACAATCCATGTCCTTACACCAGCATGTAGAATCCTGACATCCCTTTATACCACAGGCTGGACAATCCATGTCCTTACACCAGCATGTAGAATCCTGACATCCCTTTATACCACAGGCTGGACAATCCATGTCCTTACACCAGCATGTAGAATCCTGACATCCCTTTATACCACAGGCTGGACAATCCATGTCCTTACACCAGCATGTAGAATCCTGACATCCCTTTATACCACAGGCTGGACAATCCATGTCCTTACACCAGCATGTAGAAGAAGCCTGATTTCCCACCTTGCCACAGTGGAAGCATGTGACTTGATTTTCCTGTCTCTGATTTTCAGTTGAAACTCTGAGCACTTTTCCTTTTTTTGTGATCAACTTTTTTATTTATTATAAAGGAACACAGACAAGAACAAAAAGCAGCAGGAATGGTTATACAGCTAGAGACACAATACTGTTAAAATATAAATATCAGTATATTATGTAAACCAGGTATTGCAGGTAAATACAATTATAATTAACCACATATAAAATCACTCACCTGAGCTGCATCAACCCCTCCTGGGACCACCCCAACCCACCCTCCATCCCCTCCTGGGACCACCCCAACCCACCCTCCTACCCCTCCTGGGACCACCCCAATCCACCCTCCTACCCCTCCTGGGACCACCCCAACCCACCCTCCATCCCCTCCTGGGACCACCCCAACCCACCCTCCATCCTCTCCTGGGACCACCCCAACCCACCCTCCAACCCCTCCTGGTACCACCCCAACCCACCCTCCAACCCCTCCTGGGACCACCCCAACCCACCCTCCATCCCCTCCTGTGACCACCCCAACCCACCCTCCAACCCCTCCTGGGACCACCCCAACCCACCCTCCATCCCCTCCTGGGACCACCCCACCCCACCCTCCATCCCCTCCTGGGACCAACCCAACCCACCCTCCTACACCTCCTGGGACCAACCCAACCCACCCTCCAACACCTCCTGGGACAGATTTTGACTCATATTGAGTGATAAGACTGAGCTATTTAAAAACACTTTTTCAACATTTCAAGATAGCAGTTAGTTCAGTTTGATCTTATTAAAGACAGCTGTATCATTTTTTTATTCATTTTGACATATTGTTTGGGACCACTTTTTTTGCTCTGTTTGAAGGCTGTCAGCTTCTTCTCAGGAAGAGAATCCCTTAGCCTTTCGACTAATTTTGGGTTAGTTCGACTAATTTTGGGTTAGTTCTCTCAAGAAGAACTAACCCATCTCAACATGACAGAAAGTAAGACAGGGAAACCCATCTCAACATGACAGAAAGTAAGACAGGAGAACCTATTTCAACATGACAGAGAGTAAGTCAGGAGTCCCTGACCTTATCTTCTCTCAAGAAGATGTCTGGTAGGCCCATTTAAATACCTTTTTTGGACATTTCAAGAGCCGTCCGCCAGTCCGGAGCCGCCAGAGCCGCCCTCCAGTCCAGAGCCGCCCGCCAGTCCGGAGCTGCCCGCCAGTCCAGAGCCGCCCGCCAGTCCAGAGCCGCCAGAGCCGCCCGCCAGTCCAGAGCCACCTAAGTGGGCGAAGCCTAGGGTGGAGCGGAGTCCACGTCCCGAACCTAAGCCACCTCCAGTATAGGTGGGTTGGGGAGGGGGGGTGTAGCACTAGTGCCGTCGTTGACGGCAGCCACCCTCCCTTCCCTCCCTTTTTGTTTAGGGGGTATTTGGGTTTTGTTTTTGTTCTTGTTTTGGGGGGGATTTTGGTTTTTCTTTTTAGGTGCATTCTGGGGTCTGCACCTTTAGGGGGGGTACTGTCACGTCCTGACCAGCAGAGGGAGTAATTGTATTATATTTGGTCAGGACGTGGCAGAGGGGTATTTGTTTCATATGGTTCGGGTTGTGTGTGTTATTTAAGGGGTGTTTGATTTATGTAGTCTGGGGTTTAAGTTTTGTTCTAGTGTTGGTGTCACGTCCTGACCAGCAGATGGAGCTAATGTTTTAGTTTTGGGGTCAGGACGTGGCAGTTTTGTGTATGGGAATGTTTGTATTGTTGATTGGGACTTCCAATTGAAGGCAGGTGTGTTGAGTTGCCGTTGATTGGAAGTCCTATATAGGTGTGTGTGTTTTTCTTTGGGGTTGTGGGTGGTTGTTCTTGCACTGCGTTTTTGTATGCCTGTAAGACTGTCCCTGTTGTGTTTATTGTTTTTTCAGTGGATGCTTTACTCCTTTTTAAAAAATTAAAATATGAGCATCCATATTCCCGCTGCGCCTTGGTCCTCCTTTCAACAGCACGAAGGATTTTGTGACAGAACCACCCACCAAAGGACCAAGCAGCAGAAGAGGAGGAAGCCACTGGAGAAAAAAATGGAGGAATGGACCTGGCAGGACGAAAGACAATTCTGGGAGGACAAGTTAAGGGAGCTAAGGGAACCTGAGAGGCAGCCCCAACATTTTTTTTGGGGGGGGGCACACGAGTAGTTTGGCCAGGCCAGGGAAGAGCCGTAAGCCAGCTACCCGTGACTACAGGGAGGTGCGTATGAGGTGGAGGGCGCCATGTTACGCTGAGGTACGCACCATCTCGCCTATACGGACGCACAGCCCAGTCCGCCCGGTACCAGCGCCCCGCAGGTGCCAGGGCAAGGTGAGCATCGAGCGGAAGGGGTGAAGCCAACCCTGCACTCAAGACCACCAGTGCGCCCTTTCGGTCCGGTGTTTCCCGCTAGACGCACTAGCATGGAGGTGCGTGTCTCCAGGCTGGCACGTCCAGTACCAGCCCCACGCATCAGGAGTCTAGTGCGTCAGCCCAGTCTCGCCAGGCGTAAGTCGCCAGAGCTGCCCGCAAGTCAACAGTCACCAGAGCTGCCCGCCAGTCAACAGTCGCCAGAGCTGCCCGCCAGTCAACAGTCACCAGAGCTGCCCGCCAGTCGTACGTCGCCAGAGCTGCCCGCCAGTCGTACGTCGCCAGAGCTGCCCGCCAGTCGTACGTCACCAGAGCTGCCCGCCAGTCGTACGTCACCAGAGCTGCCCGCCAGTCGTACGTCACCAGAGCTGCCCGCCAGTCAGGAGTCACCAGAGCCGCCCGCTAGTCAGGAGCCGCCAGAGCCGCCCGCTAGTCAGAAGCTGCCAGAGTGGCCCGACTGCCCGGAACTGCCAGAGTGGCCCGACTGCCCGGTTCTGCTAGGGTGGCCCGACTGCCCGGTTCTGTCAGGGTGGCCAGACTGCCCGGTTCTGCTAGAGTGGCCAGACTGCCCGGTTCTGCCAGAGTGGCCAGACTGCCCGGTTCTGCCAGACTGCCCGGTTCTGCCAGAGTGGCCAGACTGCCCGGTTCTGCCAGAGTGGCCCGACTGCCCGGTTCTGCCAGAGTGGCCCGACTGCCCGGTTCTGCCAGAGTGGCCCGACTGCCCGGTTCTGCCAGAGTGGCCCGACTGCCCGGTTCTGCCAGAGGTGCCCGCCTGCCCGGATCTGCCAGGGTGCCCTGCCTGCCCTCCGGCCCAGCCCGAGTGGCCCTCCTGTCCTCCGGCCCAGCCCGAGTGGCCCTCCTGTCCTCCGGCCCAGCCCGACTGGCCCTCCTGCCCCCCGGCCCAGCCCGAGTGGCCCGAGTGGCCCCCGGCCCAGCCCGAGTGGCCCTCCTGCCCTCCGGCCCAGCCCGAGTGGCCCTCCTGTCCTCCGGCCCAGCCCGAGTGGTCCTCCTGTCTCCGGCCCAGCCCGAGTGGCCCGCATGTCTTCCGACCCAGCCCGAGTGGTCGGTCTGCCAGGGTCAGCCCGAGTGGCCCGTCTGCCCGGTGCAGCTATCGGCGCCACCAAAGTGGGCGACGCCGAAGGTGGAGCGAGGTCCACGTCCTGCACCTGAGCCACCTCCAGGATAGGTGGGTTGGGGAGGGAGGGTGTAGCACAGTGCCGTCGGTGACAGCAGCCACCCCCCTTCCCTCCCTTATTGTTTAGGGGTTATTGTTTATGGGTTTTTTGTTGGTGTTTTCTGTTGGTAGGTGCATTCCGGGGTCTGCACCTTTAGGGGGGGGGGGGTACTGTCACGTCCTGACCAGCAGATGGAGCTATTGTTTTAGTTTTGGGGTCAGGACGTGGCAGTTTTGTGTATGGGAATGTTTGTATTGTTGATTGGGACTTCCAATTGAAGGCAGGTGTGTTGAGTTGCCGTTGATTGGAAGTCCTATATAGGTGTGTGTGTTTTTCTTTGGGGTTGTGGGTGGTTGTTCTTGCACTGCGTTTTTGTATGCCTGTAAGACTGTCCCTGTTGTGTTTATTGTTTTTTCAGTGGATGCTTTACTCCTTTTTTAAAAATTAAAATATGAGCATCCATATTCCCGCTGCGCCTTGGTCCTCCTTTCAACAGCACGATGGATTTTGTGACAGTTGGTTTTCTATGGTTTATCTAGTTGTTCTGTTTCTTTGTTAGTCTGTGTGGCTCCCGATCAGGAACAGCTGTATGTCGTTGTTCCTGATTGGGAGTCATATATTAGGAGTGTGTTTTCACCTGGGGTTTGTGGGTTGTTGATTTTGCACTGCTGTATGTAAGTCCAAAAAATGACAAACCGACAGACAGGCTTTCTTGTTTTCCGTGTTCATTTTATTCTAATTAAATAGAAGAATGAGCATTCCCATCTGCGTTTTGTCATCCATTCACCACGACAGCCGTTACAACATGAGACAGGGAGAAGCAATGTAAAATCAATAATGAAATTGTTTCCACAATTAACATGCTTTTTCTTGTTTCAAGTATGTTTTATTATGAAAAGTACAATATAACCATGTATACTTGTACAACTATGGAGCGTATGTCCACATATAATTGTACAATTTGTTTTTCCAACATAAAAGACAAGAAATGATCACATTGGTATTTTAACGGTGTTATTGTAAGAGTTTAAATGTTTAAACAGAGGATACATCTAAAACAGGATAAAACAAGTGCAGTATGTTGTGAGAATGTTACTTTAACGTCGACTCATAACGTCACACTATAACTTCATGGGAGTCTTGTGGAAAGACTGCATGTTGTTTTGGGTGGATTGAGTGACGTCTTCATCAACATTTTGCAGAATATTCCGGTAATATTTTCACCTCTTGTCGGCTGCAGACATTCATAAGGAGTTCCAGTAGTTTATTTGCCATTTGCAGGTATTAAAAGTAATACATACATTGTAATTCCTTGTTGGAGCTCTCTCACATACAGGACAGTACATAGCAGAGGAGGCTGCTGAGGGGAGGACGGCTCATAATAATGTCTGGAACAGAGTGAATGAAATGGAACACATGGAAACCACGTGTTTGATACCATTCCACTTATTCCACTCCAGCCATTACAAGCCTGTCCTCCCTAAATAAGGTCCCACCAACCTCCTGTGGTACAAACACAAACAGTGAAATATATCATAAAAAAATGCAAAGTGGTAAAAGATCAGAAAAAATTACAAGCCTGTCATGTGTGAGTGTTCAGTGTGTGTTTGTCCATTGTGTGTGTTCAGTGTGTGTGTGTTCAGTGTGTGTGTGTTCAGTGTGTGTGTGTCCAGTGAGTGTGTGTGTGTGTCCAGTGAGTGTGTGTGTGTGTCCAGTGAGTGTGTGTGTGTGTAAGTGTGTGTGTGTCAGTGTGTGTGTCCAGAGTGTGTGTGTGTCCAGTGAGTGTGTGTGTCCAATGTGTGTGTATCCCGTGTGTTTGTCAAGCATGTGTGTGTCCAGTGTGTGTGTGTGTGTGTGTGTGTGTGTGTGTGTGTGTGTGTGTGTGTGTGTGTGTCCAGTGAGTGTGTGTCCAGTGTGTGTGTGTCCAGTGTGTGTGTGTGTGTGTCCAGTGAGTGTGTGTGTCCAATGTGTGTGTATCCAGTGTGTTTGTCAAGCATGTGTGTGTCAAGCGTGTGTGTGTGTGTGTGTCTGTGTCCAGTGTGTGTGTGTGTGTGTGTGTGTGTGTGTGTGTTTCAGTGTGTGTGTGTGTTTCAGTGTGCGTGTGTGTGTGTGTGTGTGTGTGTGTGTTCAGTGTGTGTGTGTGTGTGTGTGTGTGTGTGTGTGTGTGTGTGTGTGTGTGTGTCCAGTGTGTGTATGTTTCAGTGTGTGAGTATGTGCCCAGTGTGTGTGTGTGTGTGTGTGTGTGTGTGTGTGTGGGTTCGTGTGTGTGTGTCCACTGTGTGTCTGTGTTGAGTGTGTGTGTGTGTTGAGTGTGTGTGTGTCCAGATTGTGTCCAGTGTGTGTGTGTGTGTGTTCAGTGTGTGTGTGTGTCCAGTTTGTGTCCAGTGTGTGTGTGTGTCCAGTGTGTGTGTGTGTGTGTTCAGTGTGTGTGTGTGTCCAGAATGTGTTTGTGTGTGTCCAGTGTGTGTGTCTAGTGTGTGTGTCTAGTGTGTGTGTTGAGTGTGTGTATATCCAGTGTGTGTGTCCAGTGTGTGTGTGTGTGTGTGTGTCCAGTGTGTGTATGTGTCCAGTGTGTGTCCAGTGTGTGTGTTGAGTGTGTATATCCAGTATGGGTGTGTGTGTCCTGTGTGTGTGTGTCCTGTGTGTGTGTGAGTGTGTGTGTGTTCAGTGTGTGTGTGTGTGTGTTTATGTGTGTGTGTGTGTTCAGAATGTGTTTGTGTGTCCAGTGTGTGTGTGTTGAGAGTGTGTGTGTTGTGTGTTGAGAGTGTGTGTGTGTGTGTGTGAGTGTGTGTGTGTGAGTGTGTATGTGTCCAGTGTGTGTGTTGAGTGTGTGTGTGTCCAGTGTGTGTGTGTGTGTGTGTGTGTGTCCAGTGTGTGTCTGTGTCCTGTGTGTGTGTGTGTGTGTGTGTGTGTGTGTGTGTGTGCAGTTATTATTTCAGGGACACTGAGTCACCATCATCCCAAACCCAAAACCCTGGATAGAGGGGCGCAGTGAATGTGGAGGTGAATGTGATCAGGTGGGTCAGTGTGTCAGAGGAGGCTCTATAGAAGGACAGAGTGCCGGCTGACCAGTCCAGATACACTCCTACTCTGTGGGAGCTGGAGGAGGGGACGTCTATGGTAGTGGAGTTATTATTATACCAGCTGGAGGAGGGGACGTCTATGGTAGTGGAGTTATTATTATACCAGCTGGAGGAGGGGACGTCTATGGTAGTGGGATTATTATTGTGCCTGGCTCTGTAACTGTTGTCAGAGCAGAACAGACTCCAGGACTTGTCATTCCATCCAAGACAACAGTCATCAACCCCTCCTCTCCTGTTGATTCCTTTATATGTCACTCCTATACCAGCCCCCCCACTCCACTCTACCTCCCAGTAACAGCGCCCAGTCAGACCCTCTCTACACAGCACCTGTCTCCAGTCCTCAAATCTCTCTGGGTGATCAGGATACGGCTGCTTCTCTCTCCTACATGTCACCTTTCTGTTCTCCTCAGACAGAGAGAGGAGTCTGTTTACTGTGTTTAGGTCCAGTGTGAGATCACAGACATCTGATGGATGAAACCAGACACAATATTAGAAATCATCATCATTCACATTAGAATGTTAACTCACTTTTCACTAATTCATTTAATGTAGATGTTTCTAGGTATCAAAAGGAGAAGTTAAGGTAACTTGAGACTTGTTGAATGATCATATGTTATACTGTATGGTAATATAAAACACACTTATTCACAATAATTATACACACACACACACACACGTCAACTCTTTGTAAACTTTGGTGTCCCTGATTTCTGCTTCTGTAGAACTACAGCTGATATTTAATATGACCAAGTCAGTAATGATGGTGGTCTTTGACTTTGACTTAACTTGAATTAAGACTTATTCTTAGTCATATTCTTCACAGCAGTCAACACTCACATTTTCTAATCCCAGGTTTCATTCTGAACTCTCCACCATGTTCCACACTGTAGCGGTAAGCAGAAGAACAGACAGTCATTGAGGGATACACCTGAACTCACTCACACACACGCACGCGCACACACACACACACACACACACACACACAACTTTGTCCAAGTGGTGGTAAGAATGTTTGTCTTAACTAGCCTGAAAAGTCCAACATGTCTGATATGAACATTGACATAAACCCTCTACATACTTGAGTTTCTCCAGTCTGCAGTGTGGATCCTCCAGTCCAGCAGAGAGCAGTCTGACTCCTGAGTCTCCTGGGTGATTGTAGCTCAGGTCCAGCTCTCTCAGGTGTGAGGGGTTTGACCTCAGAGCTGAGACCAGAGAAGCACAGCCTTCCTCTGTGACTAGACAGCCTGACAGCCTGCAAAGAGTCAAATCAAATTAAAACCACACTGCTATTCTTTGGTGGTGAAAATAGTGGCAGTATATTTCTTCAACATATTCAGATATATCAGTCATGAAACCTGCGATATCTATTCAGAAATTAATGTATCATATTATAAATGACAAATTATCAAAGTATTGCCTGCAGATAGAAACATGAATAATACAAATATTTGAGAAGACTGACCAGACCAGTTTAAAAGCAGTTTCATATGAGGTGAGAGTATATAATGTCACCTTTTATATGAGGATATTTTCATTCATTTCTGTTTCACCATTTAGAAATAAAAGCACTTTATGTATCTTGTAATACACTATGAGTATTAAAATAGTCAAAAGATTAGTATTTGGTCCCATATTCTTTGACTGCAATGACTACATCAAGCCTGTGACTGCCATGATTGAGAAAGATCATGAATGATAATGAGTGAGAAAGTTACAGAGGCTACAACAAAACATGCTAACCTCTCACCATTACCAATTACAGAGGCTACAACAAAACATGCTAACCTCTCACCATTACCAATAACAGAGGCTACAACAAAACATGCTAACCTCTCACCATTACCAATAACAGAGGATACAACAAAACATGCTAACCTCTCACCATTACCAATAACAGAGGCTACAACAAAACATGCTAACCTCTCACCATTACCAATAACAGAGGCTACAACAAAACATGCTAACCTCTCACCATTACCAATAACAGAGGCTACAACAAAACATGCTAACCTCTCACCATTACCAATAACAGAGGATACAACAAAACATGCTAACCTCTCACCATTACCAATAACAGAGGCTACAACAAAACATGCTAACCTCTCACCATTACCAATAACAGAGGCTACAACAAAACATGCTAACCTCTCACCATTACCAATAACAGAGGATACAACAAAACATGCTAACCTCTCACCATTACCAATAACAGAGGCTACAACAAAACATGCTAACCTCTCACCATTACCAATAACAGAGGCTACAACAAAACATGCTAACCTCTCACCATTACCAATAACAGAGGCTACAACAAAACATGCTAACCTCTCACCATTACCAATAACAGAAGCTACAACAAAACATGCTAACCTCTCACCATTACCAATAACAGAGGCACATTCCTCATTATTCACGATTCATTCCTGATTATTCATAATCATGGTATCATCCACATGAATGTAGAAGTGTTCAGAAACATCTGCTCTTCTTACTGACAATACAAGTGAAGTGACTCCAAAATGACAGGACATTATTCACCATTAAGTTACTATTAGAAAAAATATAATCTAAAACACAACCAAATTTAAAACTGTAAGCTTCACTGTCCAAACACATATGGTGTGGACTATGTGTGTCTGGTAAACACATGTGGATCTGGTGAACAGTTATCACTTGTTGACCAACTACAGGAATACTGACCTCAGAGTCTCCAGTTTACAGTGGGGATTCCCCAGTCCAGCAGAGAGCAGCTTCACTCCTGAATCCTTCAGGTCATTGTTACTCAGGTCCAGCTCTCTCAGGTGTGAAGGGTTTGAACTGAGTACTGAGGCCAACACCTCACAGGATGTGTCTGTGAGTTTACAGCCAGTGAGTCTGCCAACACAGAAGAAATACAATGACAGACAGGTTGTATTACAATGATACACTTAGCTTTCCCTGTTTACGCTGTTACCCGTTAACAAATACTGTGTTGGGTTTGACTTCAGAGCTGAGATCAGAGAAGCACAGCCTTCCTCTGTGACTAGACAGCCTGACAGCCTGCAAAGAGTCAAATCATATTAAAACCACACTGCTATTCTTTGGTGGTGAAAATAGTGGCAGTATATTTCTTCAACATATTCAGATATATCAGTCATGAAATCTGCCATATCTATTCAGAAATTAATGTATCATACTATAAATGACAAATTATCAAAGTTTTGCCTGCAGATAGAAACATGTATAGTACAAATATTTGAGTAGACTGACCAGACCAGTTTAAAAGCAGTATCAGTCAAAAGACAGACAGTGAGGTATCAGATTTAGATTGTATTGAGCATACAGTCCACACCATATCTATTTTGACAGTGAAGATAACATTTTAAGTGTGGCTCTAAACTCCAACATTTTGGATTTCAGATCAAATGTTGCATATGAGGTGAAAGTATATAATGTCACCTTTTATATGAGGATATTTTCATACATATCTGTTTCACCATTTAGAAAAATAAAAGCACTTTATGTAGCTAGTCCCCTTATTTGAATAAGTCATAAGTATTCTGACCAATTAACTCTTAGTGTATTAAAATAGTCATAAGTTTAGTATTTGGTCCCATATTCTTTGACTGCAATGACAACATCAAGCTTGTGACTGCCATGATCGAGAAAGATCATGAATAATAATGAGTGAGAGAGTTACAGAGGCTACAACAAAACATGCTAACCTCTCACCATTACCAATAACAGAGAATACAACAAAACATGCTAACCTCTCACCATTACCAAATCCGGAGGCTACAACAAAACATGCTAACCTCTCACCATTACCAATAACAGAGGCTACAACAAAACATGCTAACCTCTCACCATTACCAATACCAGAGGCTACAACAAAACATGCTAACCTCTCACCATTACCAATAACAGAGGCTACAACAAAACATGCTAACCTCTCACCATTACCAATAACAGAGGATACAACAAAACATGCTAACCTCTCACCATTACCAATAACAGAGGCTTCAACAAAACATGCTAACCTCTCACCATTACCAATAACAGAGGATACAACAAAAGATGCTAACCTCTCACCATTACCAATAACAGAGGCTACAACAAAACATGCTAACCTCTCACCATTACCAATAACAGAGGATACAACAAAACATGCTAACCTCTCACCATTACCAATAACATAGGCTACAACAAAACATGCTAACCTCTCACCATTACCAATAACAGAGGCTACAACAAAACATGCTAACCTCTCACCATTACCAATAACAGAGGATACAACAAAACATGCTAACCTCTCACCATTACCAATAACAGAGACTACAACAAAACATGCTAACCTCTCACCATTACCAATAACAGAGACTACAACAAAACATGCTAACCTCTCACCATTACCAATAACAGAGGCTACAACAAAACATGCTAACCTCTCACCATTACCAATAACAGAGGATACAACAAAACATGCTAACCTCTCACCATTACCAATAACAGAGGCTACAACAAAACATGCTAACCTCTCACCATTACCAATAACAGAGGATACAACAAAACATGCTAACCTCTCACCATTACCAATAACATAGGCTACAACAAAACATGCTAACCTCTCACCATTACCAATAACAGAGGCTACAACAAAACATGCTAACCTCTCACCATTACCAATAACAGAGACTACAACAAAACATGCTAACCTCTCACCATTATCAATAACAGAGGCTCATTCATCATCATTAACGATTCATTCATGTTTATTCATAATCATGGTATCATCCACATGAATGTAGAAGTGTTCAGAAACATCTTCTATTCTTACTGACAACACAAGTGAAGTGACTCCAAAATGACAGGACATTATTCACCATTAATTTACTATTAGGAAAAATATAATCTAAAACATAACCCAATTTAAAACTGTAAGCTTCACTGTCCAAACACATATGGTGTGGACTATGTGTGTCTGGTAAACACATGTGGATCTGGTGAACAGTTATCACTTGTTGACCAACTACAGGAATACTGACCTCAGAGTCTCCAGTTTACAGTGTGGATCCTCCAGTCCAGCAGAGAGCAGTCTGACTCCTGAGTCTCCTGGGTGATTGTAGCTCAGGTCCAGCTCTCTCAGGTGTGAGGGATTTGACTTCAGAGCTGAGACCAGAGAAGCACAGCCTTTCTCTGTGACTCCACAGCCTGACAGCCTGCAACAAGATCATCATGACTTCACAAACACACTGTTTAGTTAACACCAGTAGTGTAGAAGGACAATGGAAGATGCATTTGGTTCATATTCCCAAACAACATATAGATTCATCTTCTGTCTCCTAGAATTGTATGGTCATATTGTATTACTAGATTGAATATCTGATTCAATATGTTATTCAATATAATATTATATACATATTATAATACATATTTTTCTCTAAACATAATATTTCTTCCCGATGATTAGTTCTTAAATGTCATTTTATGTACTCACAGAGCAGCTCTGGAGGCTTTGACCACTGGTAGCAGCCTCAGAAGACCTTCCTCTGATCTGGAGAATTTCTTCAGGTCAAACACATCCAGCTCATTTTCTGAAGTCAGCAACACAAAGACCAGAGCTGACCACTGTGCAGGTGACAGGTTGGGTTTTGAGAGACTTCCTGATCTCAGGTAGCTTTGGATCTCCTCCACTAGAGAATGGTCATTCAGTTCATTCAGACAGTGGAACAGATTGATGCTCCTCTCTGGAGAGGGATTCTCCCTGATCTTCTCTTTGATGTACTTTACTGTCTCTTCATGGCTCTGTGAGCTGCTTCTTGTCTTTGTCAGTAGACCTCGTAAGTGCTTCTGATTGGACTCCAGTGAGAGGCCCAGAAGGAAGCGGAGGAAAAGGTCCAGGTTTCCCGTCTCACTTTGTAAGGCTTTATCCACAGCACTCTTGTAGAAAGAAACTTCAGACTTGTCTCTGTACAGCAGAGAAAAGATACTGGACTTTGTTTGCAGTTTGTCCATGAGATTCTCATTGTTGTTGATGAATGAGAGGAACACATACACAGCAGCCAGAAACTCCTGAATGCTCAGATGAACAAAGCAGTACACCTTGTCCTGGTACAGCCCAGGTTCCTCTTTGAAGAGCTGTGTGCACAATCCTGAGTACACAGCGGCTTCATTGACATCAATGCCAGCCTCTTTCAGGTCTTCTTCATAGAAAATCAGATTGCCCTTCACTAGCTGTTGAAAAGCCAGTTTTCCCAGTGACAGAATGCTCTCTTTATTCCAGTGTGGACCTGTCTCTTCTTTCCCAAGATACTTTTCATTCTCCTGTTTGGTATGAAACACAACAAGGTCTGTGTACATCTCAGTCAGAGTCTTGGGCATCTCTTCTCTCTTATGTTTCAGCATGTGTTCAAGGACTGTTGCAGAAATCCAACAGAAGACTGGAATGTGGCACATGATGTGGAGGCTCCTTGATGTCTTTATGTGTGAGATGATTCTGCTGGCCAGGTCCTCATCACTGAATCTCTTCCTGAAGTACTCCTCCTTCTGTGGGTCATTGAACCCTCGTACCTCTGTCACCTGGTCAACACACCCTGAAGGGATCTTATTGGCTGCTGCAGGTCGGGTAGTTATCCAGAGGAGAGCAGAGGGAAGCAGATTTCCCTCGATGAGATTTGTCAGCAGAACATCCACTGAGGTTGACTCTGTGACGTCACAACAGATCTTGTTCTTCTGGAAGTCTAGGGGCAGTCGGCACTCATCCAGACCATCAAAGATGAACAGAACTTTGTACTTGTCGTAATTGGAGATTCTTGATTGTTTGATTTCCATTGAGAAGTGATTGAGAAGTTCAATCAAAGTGTGTTTGTCCCCTTTCATCAAATTCAGCTCCCGAAAAGGGAATGAAAACACAAATTGAACATCCTGATTGGCTTTTCCTTCAGCCCAGTCCAGAATGAACTTCTGCACAGAGACTGTTTTTCCAATGCCAGCGACTCCCTTTGTCAGCACAGTTCTGATAAGTTTGTCTTGTCCAGTTAAGGGTTTGAAGATGTCGTTACATTTGACTGCAGTCTCTGGTCTTGCTTGTTTCCTGGTTGTTGTCTCAATCTGTCTCAGCTCATGTTCATTATTGACCTCTCCTGTTCCTCCCTCTGTGATGTAGAGCTCTGTGTAGATCTTATTGAGAAGTGTTGGGTTTCCTTGTTTAGCGATCCCCTCAAATACACATTGAAACTTCTTCTTTAGATTAGATTTGAGTTCACGTTGGCAAATCACAGCAAGCTCATCTGAATGAAGAAATAGCACAGAGGATATTAATATTATGTCTGTTTTAATGCCTACAGTATTGTAGGACTGTTATAACATTTTAAATTATAATCATTTATTCTCTTAACTGACTGTATAAATGTGTAAATGTTTTCATAATGCATTACAGACTGGTGTGACTGATTATATTATTATTGGTATTATTGATGGTATTATTAATGTTGTCTCTCTCTCTCTCTCTCTAAATTAATCAACACAACACATCCCTGCTGCTACTTGATGAGGCCACTAGGTGTTGTGTTAAGGCTGCTACAATATCATTGAGTTACACAGCTACTTTAGCTGTACTTTAGCCACAGCTTTTAAATGTTATAAAACAGCATTCAACATGAGGCAGACAGATCTTACATTTCTCCAGTGTGTCAGCAAGCTCCTTCTGGTTCATTTTCCTCAGGACGTGCAGTGTGATCTTCAGAGCCCCCTCTCTGGCACTGCACTCCTGCTTCTCATCTTCAGCATCCACCACTTCCTCATCCTGCTTCTGACTCTCAAAGCCTTCTGGGAGTTCTGGACTAAGAATCCCCTTGAATATCTTCAGCTCGTTCTTCACAAATGTCATCATTTTCTCTTCAAGCAGCTAAAATAAATCAAGTAAATAAGTTAAGCAAGAGAATAAATGCTTTCTCATTAACACATTAATGAATAATTGACAGATCAACTTTACTTGAGGTCAACAAAAAACAAATGTACATAACAGGACCACATACACTGAATATGGAGGCCAGGTCTGTTTGATGACTCTGGGAAGACTGACCACTGAGAATCTCTGACTCTGATCTCTCCTGTTGGTTTCTGTGGACGAAACATGAGATTACATCTCCTCATCCAGGGAGTACACACACACACACACACACACACACACACACACACACACACACACACACACACACACACACACACACACACACACACACACACACACACACACACACAGGGAGGGAACGTTGTGTTTGTTTAATATTGTTTTAGGACTATGAAAATGGACTAAAGGATTAGCCTATGAATTATGAAAACAACAAAAATAAATGGGAAAATCAGAGAGGAGAAATGACTAGAGACAGTGTTGTTTAACTCACTGACCATGACCCATGAGTTCTTCTTACCTTTGTTCAGTAGAAAAGTCTCCCTCTCTAAAGGATATAGGAGGTTCCATAGACCAGTCACTCTTCATGGACACACAGCTGGGTACAGGGGAGGCTGGTCTCTCCTGCTTGATTGGTCTTCAACACAACAGAGACAAACATTACATCTTTCACAGACAGGGATTTGTTTAAAATCTATCACTTGATGGTTCCATTTCAGAGACAATAGTCATGTTTGTTTTTGCAAAATGCTATATATCTGCCTCACTCTCAAATGTGACCGACAGGCTCAATTTGGTAATTAACTGAATTAACTAAATGTATGGTGTTTTTGGTTTATGTCAGTTTAATTGTTTGTTATGGTATAAGTTGTTATTTTATGTTTGTAAGTTATAAAATTAACTAGTAATTCTGAGTAATTACTACTTTATTAAGGAATTACACATTATTCAGTACTACTGCAGTTGCTAAATAATTCTAATAGATGGCAGCATAAGACCACAAATGATATTTTAGAAGATTAGTTTAGTTTTGGCTAAAATAGGTCATACGTAGGGTTAGTGTTTCTGTTTTGCACTTTGTGACATCTGCTGATGAAAATGGGCTTTATAAATACATTTGATTGATTAATTGTTAGGTTTAGGGTTCTTAAGGCAAAAAACTGTGGCAGGGGGTGTTTGTTTAGAGTGTTTCGGGTTTTGTTGGGGTATGTTCTTGTTAGTTTATTTCTATGTTCGTTCTAGTCTTTCTATTTCTATGTTTAGTTAATGGGGTTGACCTTCAATTGGAAGCAGCTGATCCTCGTTGCTTCTAATTGAAGGTCCTACTTATTAAGAGGGGTGTTTTTTCTATGGGATTTGTGGGTAGTTGTTCCGTGTATAGCTGTATGCCTTACAGGACTGTTCGTCGTCGTTGTTTTTGTATACGTGTGTTTTGTTTTGGTTTTCCTTCTTCCTGCCTAATAAAAAGAAGATGAGTATATACATTCCCGCTGCACCTTGGTCCAATCCCTACGACGACCGTGACAAGACAAAATAATATTGGCCTAAATGCTCAAGCATACACACATTCGTTCTGTCTGCTCAGACTAACAGCCTCACTTGTTGTTCCTGTCAATTAGACACGCAGTGTCAACCAATGAACCAAAGATGCGTGAGGGAGGGCTGAGCCAACTGTGAAGCTAGCTGTAGCGGAGCTTCGAGAAACTAGCAGGCCTGCTAGTGATAGTGGTGGAGCCAGCACCTCCACACGTGGAGATGTATCCACTCAGTCCAGTAGACCTGCTAGTGATAGTGGTGGAGTCAGCACCTCCACACGTGGAGATGTATCCATTCAGTCCAGTAGGCCTGCTAGTGATAGTGGTGGAGCCAGCACCTCAACACGTGGAGATGTATCCACTCAGTCAAGTAGACCTGCTAGTGATAGTGGTGGAGCCAGCACCTCCACACGTGGAGATGTACCCACTCAGTCAAGTATGCCTACTCCATGGCCCACAGCAACGCAGTCCTCTATGGACCAGTTTATGCCAAAGTCTATGTCTGGCAAATTGATGTTGCATTGGCTAAAATGATTGCCACCGATTTCCAGCCATTTTCGATCATGGAGGACAGAAGTTTTAGAAATTATAGCAATAGTCTAAATCCAATGTACACAATTCCAAGCAGGAAAACCCTTTCAAAATCACTTATTCCACAACTGTACAAGAGCACACAGGCTTCATTGCGGGAAAGAGTCCAAAAAGCTACTGCAGTTTGCCTTACCACTGACTGCTGGACATCAACTTCATACGTCGGTTACATGTTACTTCATTGAAGATTTTTCGATGTCTAGCTGTCTTCTGGACTGCTTTGAGTTCAGCGACAGACACACCTCAGAGAACTGTTGAGAGTGGCCAGAGAATGGCAAGTAGATGGTAAAGTGGTCTGTTGTGTTAGCAACAATGCAGCCAACTTAACTAAAGCCATGACATTTTAAAATGGACCCATGTCTTGCCCACACAATCAACCTGATTGTAAGAGATGCTCTGAAGGTGATGAAGCCCACTGTGGACAAAGTGAAATCAGCTGTGGAATACTTTCACAGGATCACAGTAGATGCTGAAAAACTAAAGTCTACACAACGCCAGATGGGGATGCATGAGCTGAGGCCTAAACAAGACTGCACTACAAGGTGGAATTCAACATTGTATATGTTGAAGCGGTTTCTTGAGTCAAAGGATGCCATCATCTCTACCCTGGCCATTGTCAATGCACCTGTTGATGCTCTGACCCAGAGGCATGGGAGGTGGTGGAGGAGGTGTGCAATGTCCTGGAACCCTTTGAGCAGTTCACTGTGGAGATCAGTGGAGAGAGGTACAGGAAGCAGTTATTACTGCATCATTATTTAATCCAGTATTATATATGTATATGAGCAGTAGATGAGAATGTAGTATCAGTAGACAAAACATGAAGCTGAACTAATAAGTTACTGCTCTCTCTTTTCAGCTATGTGACAGCCTCAAAAATGATACTTCTGTGTAAGGGTCTGCAGCGAATCACAGCCAGCCACTAGAGAGAAGCAAATGTAACCACAGGACATGTGACAGAGTTGATGGACACCCTATGTTCATCAATGGACAGAAAGTTCCACAGAATGGAATATAATCACGTGCTATCAGAAACGCTGCACTTGACCCCAGGTTTAAGAAGTTAGCCTTCAGTGATGCCAGAGAGATTGATGAGGCTCTTCAAAGAATAACCTCCGCAGCAGGGAGGGACAGCCCCAGCAGTCAGCTGGCTCAGGCACCAGGGCAACAGGAAGAAAAGGGATCAGATGGAGCAGAAACACCAGCAGTAGTGTCACAAACGTCTGCTGTTTGGATGCTGTTTGACGAGAGAGCAACTGGGGATGCAGCACGAAGGAATCCCTCAGCAGATGCCATAATGGAGGTCCGATCCTATTTGGAGGAGACCCTCCGTTTGGGAGCCAAAAGAGCCGGAATGCCCGTCACTAATTCCCCAAGAGCACCTCAGCCCACTCTGTGCGTAACCGGACAATATGCTTGTCTCCACACCGTACGTAGCATTTTGTAGCATTAGCATTTTGTCTTCATTTTGGCAGATTAACTCATGCTTATTTCTGAAGATAAACTCAGGTTTTCACCCAGCAGCTAAGGAGTTGGAGATGTGGCAGGAGTTGGACCTGTGGCTGAAAGGTGGCTGGTTCAAATCCCGGGCTGTGCGCTGGAAAATACAGGCAGACTTGATCTGACCACTGGAGGGCTGCTGGGTTCACATCCTCAAAACAATCACCATTCGTTGATCAGAACTCTAGAGGTTCTTCTTCACTGAACCCAAAAATATATATAACTTTTAGTGATTCCATATATTAAGGAAGTGATAGAAGCCTTTTTGGTTCTATAAGGAACCTTCTTTTCTGAGTGTAAAATTAACACGTTTTTCTTTTGATTATTTAATTATCTACATCATGTTATTTCAAGATATCCCTTTGGGAGCGCAACATCACGTTGTTAAAAAATAATCCTAAATTGGGCGTGGCTATAAATTAGGCAAATTGAAGGCATCTCGGGCGTAATATGTGTTCGATGAAAATGAACATTGTATGCAATGTTGTAGGCAACATTATTGGCAAGGGACTTGATGCCTACTATGCTAAAGCTATTTAGAGTTGTTAAATGGGTGTGAAGAGTGTGTTGATATAACGGTAATATTGTCAAAATTCTTATTGTAACAACGATCATAATTGGTAAAGAAAATATGCATTCCATTATATTAGGCAATAATTAAGAGTAGACAAAGTGGTTGTGTCATGTGAAAATGTCTACCAAACATGATACCTTGTAGTGCTTCTGATCCAGTTTCTACTGGTCTGACTGAGGATATGAACTCTGACCTGTCTACCAAACATGATACCTTGTAGTGCTTCTGATCCAGTTTCTACTGGTCTGACTGAGGATATGAACTCTGACCTGTTCACCAGATGTGATACCTTGTAGTGCTGCTGATCCAGTTTCTACTGGTCTGACTGAGGATATGAACTCTGACCTGTTCACCAGACGTGATACCTTGTCCCGAAACTGTAGTTTCAACCCCCTCCCTCCCTCCCTCACTCCCTCCCTCCCTCCCAATCCATCCCTCTTTCTCCCTCCCTCAACCTCTGAATGCTCAACTATGAAAAGCATCCTGACATTTACTCCTGAGGTGCTGACCTGTTGCAACCTCTATAACCACTGTGAATATTATTTCACCCTGCTGGTCATCTAGGAACATTTGAACATCTTGAAGAACAATCTGGCCTTAATGGCCATGTACTCTAATAATCTCCACACGGAACAGCCAGAAGAGGACTGGCCACCCCTCATAGCCTGGTTCCTCTCTACCCAGCACAGCCAGAAGAGGACTGGCCACCCCTCATAGCCTGGTTCCTCTCTACCCAGTACAGCCAGAAGAGGACTGGCCACTCCTCATAACCTGGTTCCTCTCTACCCAGTACAGCCAGTAGAGGACTGACCACCCCTCAGAGCCTGGTTCCTCTCTACCCAGTACAGCCAGAAGAGGACTGGCCACCCCTCATAGCCTGGTTCCTCTCTACCCAGCACAGCCAGAAGAGGACTGGCCACCCCTCATAGCCTGGTTCCTCTCTACCCAGCACAGCCAGAAGAGGACTGGCCACTCCTCATAGCCTGGTTCCTCTCTACCCAGTACAGCCAGAAGAGGACTGGCCACCCCTCAGAGCCTGGTTCCTCTCTACCCAGTACAGCCAGAAGAGGACTGGCCACCCCTCATAGCCTGGTTCCTCTCTACCCAGCACAGCCAGAAGAGGACTGGCCACCTCTCAGAGCCTGGTTCCTCTCTACCCAGCACAGCCAGAAGAGGACTGGCCACCCCTCATAGCCTGGTTCCTCTCTACCCAGTACAGCCAGAAGAGGACTGGCCACCCCTCATAGCCTGGTTCCTCTCTACCCAGTACAGCCAGAAGAGGACTGGCCACCCCTCAGAGCTTGGTTCCTCTCTACCCAGCACAGCCAGAAGAGGACTGGCCACCCCTCATAGCCTGGTTACTCTCTACCCAGCACAGCCAGAAGAGGACTGGCCACCCCTCATAGCCTGGTTCCTCTCTACCCAGTACAGCCAGAAGAGGACTGGCCACCCCTCATAGCCTGGTTCCTCTCTACCCAGTACAGCCAGAAGAGGACTGGCCACTCCTCATAACCTGGTTCCTCTCTACCCAGCACAGCCAGAAGAGGACTGGCCACCTCTCAGAGCCTGGTTCCTCTCTACCCAGCACAGCCAGAAGAGGACTGGCCACTCCTCATAGCCTGGTTCCTCTCTACCCAGCACAGCCAGAAGAGGACTGGCCACCCCTCAGAGCCTGGTTCCTCTCTACCCAGCACAGCCAGAAGAGGACTGGCCACCCCTCAGAGCCTGGTTCCTCTCTACCCAGCACAGCCAGAAGAGGACTGGCCACCCCTCATAGCCTGGTTCCTCTCTACCCAGCACAGCCAGAAGAGGACTGGCCACCCCTCATAGCCTGGTTCCTCTCTACCCAGTACAGCCAGAAGAGGACTGGCCACTCCTCATAACCTGGTTCCTCTCTACCCAGCACAGCCAGAAGAGGACTGGCCACCTCTCAGAGCCTGGTTCCTCTCTACCCAGCACAGCCAGAAGAGGACTGGCCACTCCTCATAGCCTGGTTCCTCTCTACCCAGCACAGCCAGAAGAGGACTGGCCACCCCTCAGAGCCTGGTTCCTCTCTACCCAGCACAGCCAGAAGAGGACTGGCCACCCCTCAGAGCCTGGTTCCTCTCTACCCAGCACAGCCAGAAGAGGACTGGCCACCCCTCATAGCCTGGTTCCTCTCTACCCAGCACAGCCAGAAGAGGACTGGCCACTCCTCATAGCCTGGTTCCTCTCTACCCAGCACAGCCAGAAGAGGACTGGCCACCCCTCATAGCCTGGTTCCTCTCTACCCAGCACAGCCAGAAGAGGACTGGCCACCTCTCATAGCC
Source organism: Salmo salar (assembly GCF_965601325.2). Classification (NCBI taxonomy): domain Eukaryota; kingdom Metazoa; phylum Chordata; class Actinopteri; order Salmoniformes; family Salmonidae; genus Salmo; species Salmo salar. The sequence continues at coordinate 444,862 of NW_027675387.1, forward strand.
TGGTTCCTCTCTACCCAGCACAGCCAGAAGAGGACTGGCCACCCCTCATAGCCTGGTTCCTCTCTACCCAGCACAGCCAGAAGAGGACTGGCCACCCCTCATAGCCTGGTTCCTCTCTACCCAGCACAGCCAGAAGAGGACTGGCCACCTCTCATAGCCTGGTTCCTCTCTACCCAGCACAGCCAGAAGAGGACTGGCCACCTCTCATAGCCTGGTTCCTCTCTACCCAGCACAGCCAGTAGAGGACTGGCCACCCCAATGACGTGTTTCTGCCAATGAGCTTCAAATCAAATCAAATTGTATTTGATAAAAAATAAAATAATAATAATAACAATAAAATAACGATAACGAGACTATAAGGAGTACCAGTACTGAGTCAATGTGCAGGGGTACCAGGTAGTTGAGGTAATAATGAGACTATAAGGAGTACCAGTACTGAGTCAATGTGCAGGGGTACCAGGTAGTTGAGGTAATAATGAGACTATAAGGAGTACCAGTACTGAGTCAATGTGCAGGGGTACCAGGTAGTTGAGGTAATAATGAGACTATAAGGAGTACCAGTACTGAGTCAATGTGCAGGGGTACCAGGTAGTTGAGGTAATAATGAGACTATAAGGAGTACCAGTACTGAGTCAATGTGCAGGGGTACCAGGTAGTTGAGGTAATAATGAGACTATAAGGAGTACCAGTACTGAGTCAATATGCAGGGGTACCAGGTAGTTGAGGTAATAATGAGACTATAAGGAGTACCAGTACTGAGTCAATGTGCAGGGGTACCAGGTAGTTGAGGTAATAATGAGACTATAAGGAGTACCAGTACTGAGTCAATGTGCAGGGGTACCAGGTAGTTGAGGTAATAATGAGACTATAAGGATTACCAGTACTGAGTCAATGTGCAGGGGTACCAGGTAGTTGAGGTAATAATGAGACTATAAGGAGTACCAGTACTGAGTCAATGTGCAGGGGTACCAGGTAGTTGAGGTAATAATGAGACTATAAGGAGTACCAGTACTGAGTCAATGTGCAGGGGTACCAGGTAGTTGAGGTAATAATGAGACTATAAGGAGTACCCATACTGAGTCAATGTGCAGGGGTACCAGGTAGTTGAGGTAATAAGGAGACTATAAGGAGTACCAGTACTGAGTCAATGTGCAGGGGTACCAGGTAGTTGAGGTAATAAGGAGACTATAAGGAGTACCAGTACTGAGTCAATGTGCAGGGGTACCAGGTAGTTGAGGTAATAACGAGACTATAAGGAGTACCAGTACTGAGTCAATGTGCAGGGGTACCAGGTAGTTGAGGTAATAACGAGACTATAAGGAGTACCAGTACTGAGTCAATGTGCAGGGTACCAGGTAGTTGAGGTAATAATGAGACTATAAGGAGTACCAGTACTGAGTCAATGTGCAGGGGTACCAGGTAGTTGAGGTAATAATGAGACTATAAGGAGTACCAGTACTGAGTCAATGTGCAGGGGTACCAGGTAGTTGAGGTAATAATGAGACTATAAGGAGTACCAGTACTGAGTCAATGTGCAGGGGTACCAGGTAGTTGAGGTAATAATGAGACTATAAGGAGTACCAGTACTGAGTCAATGTGCAGGGGTACCAGGTAGTTGAGGTAATAATGAGGCTATAAGGAGTACCAGTACTGAGTCAATGTGCAGGGGTACCAGGTAGTTGAGGTAATAATGAGACTATAAGGAGTACCAGTACTGAGTCAATGTGCAGGGGTACCAGGTAGTTGAGGTAATAATGAGACTATAAGGAGTACCAGTACTGAGTCAATGTGCAGGGGTACCAGGTAGTTGAGGTAATAATGAGACTATAAGGAGTACCAGTACTGAGTCAATGTGCAGGGGTACCAGGTAGTTGAGGTAATAATGAGACTATAAGGATTACCAGTACTGAGTCAATGTGCAGGGTACCAGGTAGTTGAGGTAATAATGAGACTATAAGGATTAACAGTACTGAGTCAATGTGCAGGGGTACCAGGTAGTTGAGGTAATAATGAGACTATAAGGAGTACCAGTACTGAGTCAATGTGGAGGGGTACCAGGTAGTTGAGGTAATAATGAGACTATAAGGATTACCAGTACTGAGTCAATGTGCAGGGGTACCAGGTAGTTGAGGTAATAACGAGACTATAAGGAGTACCAGTACTGAGTCAATGTGCAGGGGTACCAGGTAGTTGAGGTAATAATGAGACTATAAGGAGTACCAGTACTGAGTCAATGTGCAGGGGTACCAGGTAGTTGAGGTAATAATGAGACTATAAGGAGAACCAGTACTGAGTCAATGTGCAGGGGTACCAGGTAGTTGAGGTAATAATGAGACTATAAGGAGTACCAGTACTGAGTCAATGTGCAGGGGTACCAGGTAGTTGAGGTAATAATGAGACTATAAGGAGTACCAGTACTGAGTCAATGTGCAGGGGTACCAGGTAGTTGAGGTAATAATGAGACTATACGGAGTACCAGTACTGAGTCAATGTGCAGGGGTACCAGGTAGTTGAGGTAATAATGAGACTATAAGGAGTACCAGTACTGAGTCAATGTGCAGGGGTACCAGGTAGTTGAGGTAATAATGAGACTATTAGGAGTACCAGTACTGAGTCAATGTGCAGGGTACCAGGTAGTTGAGGTAATAATGAGACTATAAGGAGTACCAGTACTGAGTCAATGTGCAGGGTACCAGGTAGTTGAGGTAATAATGAGACTATAAGGAGTACCAGTACTGAGTCAATGTGCAGGGTACCAGGTAGTTGAGGTAATAATGAGACTATAAGGAGTACCAGTACTGAGTCAATGTGCAGGGTACCAGGTAGTTGAGGTAATAATGAGACTATAAGGAGTACCAGTACTGAGTCAATGTCCAGGGGTACCAGGTAGTTGAGGTAATAATGAGACTATAAGGAGTACCAGTACTGAGTCAATGTGCAGGGGTACCAGGTAGTTGAGGTAATAATGAGGCTATAAGGAGTACCAGTACTGAGTCAATGTCCAGGGGTACCAGGTAGTTGAGGTAATAATGAGACTATAAGGAGTACCAGTACTGAGTCAATGTGCAGGGGTACCAGGTAGTTGAGGTAATAATGAGACTATAAGGAGTACCAGTACTGAGTCAATGTGCAGGGGTACCAGGTAGTTGAGGTAATAGTGAGACTATAAGGAGTACCAGTACTGAGTCAATGTGCAGGGGTACCAGGTAGTTGAGGTAATAATGAGGCTATAAGGATTACCAGTACTGAGTCAATGTGCAGGGGTACCAGGTAGTTGAGGTAATAATGAGACTATAAGGACTACCAGTACTGAGTCAATGTGCAGGGGTACCAGGTAGTTGAGGTAATAATGAGACTATAAGGAGTACCAGTACTGAGTCAATGTGCAGGGGTACCAGGTAGTTGAGGTAATAATGAGACTATAAGGAGTACCAGTACTGAGTCAATGTGCAGGGGTACCAGGTAGTTGAGGTAATAATGAGACTATAAGGAGTACCAGTACTGAGTCAATATGCAGGGGTACCAGGTAGTTGAGGTAATAATGAGACTATAAGGAGTACCAGTACTGAGTCAATGTGCAGGGGTACCAGGTAGTTGAGGTAATAATGAGACTATAAGGAGTACCAGTACTGAGTCAATGTGCAGGGGTACCAGGTAGTTGAGGTAATAAGGAGACTATAAGGAGTACCAGTACTGAGTCAATGTGCAGGGGTACCAGGTAGTTGAGGTAATAATGAGGCTATAAGGAGTACCAGTACTGAGTCAATGTCCAGGGGTACCAGGTAGTTGAGGTAATAATGAGACTATAAGGAGTACCAGTACTGAGTCAATGTGCAGGGGTACCAGGTAGTTGAGGTAATAATGAGACTATAAGGAGTACCAGTACTGAGTCAATGTGCAGGGGTACCAGGTAGTTGAGGTAATAATGAGACTATAAGGAGTACCAGTACTGAGTCAATGTGCAGGGTACCAGGTAGTTGAGGTAATAATGAGACTATAAGGAGTACCAGTACTGAGTCAATGTGCAGGGTACCAGGTAGTTGAGGTAATAATGAGACTATAAGGAGTACCAGTACTGAGTCAATGTGCAGGGTACCAGGTAGTTGAGGTAATAATGAGGCTATAATTGAGGTAATATGTAAATGTAGGTAGATGTCAAAGTGACTAGGCAATCAGGATAGAGATTACATGTCCTCGTCCAGGGATTGCACACACACACTCTCACACACACACACACACACACACACACACACACACACACACACACACACACACACACACACACACACACACACACACACACACACACACACACACACACACACACACACACACACACAGGGAGGGAATGTTGTGTTTGTTTAATATTGTTTTAGGACTATGAAAATGGACTAAAGTATTAGCCTATGGATTATGAAAACAACAAAAAGAAATGTGAAAATGGGAGAGGAGAAATGACTAGAGACAGTGTTGTTTAATTCACTGACCATGACCCATGAGTTCTTCTTACCTTTGTTCAGTAGAAAAGTCTCCCTCTCTAAACAGTATAGGTAGACCCATAGACTTGTCACTCTTCATGGACACACAGCTGGGAACAGGGGAGGCTGGTCTCTCCTGCTTGATTGGTCTTCAACACAACAGAGACAAACATTACATCTCTCTTCTACTCTGAGCTCAGATGGGGAAACAAGTGTTTCATTCCAAAACGCTAAATATCCATTTTCAGAAATGTTGCGAAATGTAATTTTATTCTTTAAAGAAATTATTAAACCACTACAAGGCTTTATAAAGGCTTTTAACGTTTGTAATTTCCACTTCAAAATGTCAGACTTTATTTGATGGAAAAAAATGGATCAACCACTATAAAAAATGTCCCTCAATTTACAATCCACACGAACAAACACATTTGCTGCTGTTTTCCTGCTGTGAGAAACTGGGTCAAATTAAGAGATGGCATCTGTAAGTGCATTCATCTAAAGATATCTAGGTGAGACAACCACATATCACAGTCAGATATACAGGATACCAACATTCCATTCCTGTTAAACAATGGATATACAGCATTTAGCAACAAAACACATTTTCACACACACATCTAAAATCTTGAACAGTTATATAGAATGTACCCATAAGAAATAC